>NW_007256768.1:248929-295845 GCF_000164805.1 Carlito syrichta
GATGAGGTCTCGCTGCCCAGGAGGGTCTTGAACCCGCGGGTTCAGGCAATCCACTCACCTTAGCCTCCCAAAGGCACGGGATTACAGGCTGAGCCACCGAGCCCGGCCATTTACCCATTTTTAATTGGATAGTATTTTTCTTGTATTGGTTACATTTATGGTATTAACCCCTTGTCAGGTATATGGTTGGCGAAAATTTTTTTTTTCCATTATGTGGGTTGTCTCCTCACTTTGTTAACTGTTTTCTTTGCCATGCAGAAAACTTTTAATTTGATGCAATACCATTTTTCCACTTTTCCTTTTGGTTGCCTGAGTTTTTGGAGTTACACTTAAAAAAAATAATTGCCCAGACCAGTGTCATTGAGCATTTTCTCTATGTTTGCTTCTAATAGTTTTAAAGTTTCAAGTCCTGTACTAAAATCTTTTATCCATCTGCAGTTGATTTTTTGTATATAGTATATAAGATAAGGGTCCAATTGTATTACTCTGCATGTGGATAAGCCAGTCTTTCCAACACAATATTTTGAAGACTGTATTTTCCCCATTGTATATTATTGGCGTCTTTGTTGAAAGTAAATTGACTGTAAATGAGTAAGTTTACTTCTTGGTTTTCGATATGATCATATCAATAGATGAAAAAACTTTTGACAAAATTTAATACCATTTTGTGATTCAAAGTCTCAGAAAATTGAGTATAGAGGGAATGTTTTTCAACACAGCAAAAGCTATATATAAAAACTTGTAGCTAGCATGATAATCTAGAGTGATAAGTTGAAAGCATTTTCTCTAAGAACAGGGACAAAACAAGGATGTCCACTCTCACCACGTCTTTTCAACATTATAGAGTAAGTCCTAGCCAGAACAATTAGGCAAGAAAAAGAAATAAAAATCATCCTAATAGGAGAGAAGGAAGTAAAATTTGCTCTATTTGCTGATGACATAGCTTACATATTAAAAAAAAACTAAAACTCCCCCAAAAATCTATCAAAACTGATAAACTCAGTCTAATTGAATAATACAAAGTTAGTATATGAAAATCAGCTGTATTTTTACATACTAAAATACTAACACAAATTATTCAAAAAAGAAACAAACAAAAATCTCACAATATCAACAAATAAATAGAATACCTAGGTATTAATTCAACAAAGAAGATGAAAGACCCATATATATTGAAAATTAATGAACCATTAATTAAAGAAATTATAGAAAATATAAATTATTGAAAATTTATCCCGTGTTTATGAATTGAAAGAATTAATATTGCTAAAATACCCAAAGGAATCTACAGATTTGATGAAATTCCAAAATACCAATGTGAACTTTCACAGAAATGGAAAAAAAAATCTCATAATTTCTCACCAATTTTTGTAACCTCAAAAAACCCTGCATAGCCAAAACAATCCTCAGCAAAAGGATCAAAGCTAGAGGCATCACAAATTCCTAGATTTCAAAATAGATTATAAAGCTATAGTAATGTAAATTGTATGACACTAGCATAAAAACATGTACATCATTCAAACATATTTTACATTTCTATCTGAAAAAAATGAAATATGCTCCACTTTATCACAAACATGAAATTATTTGCAAAATGTAAAAATAGTTCTAAATAATTGAGAATAAAAGGTAAGATGTGGAAAACTAAAATAATATTTGAAAATAGATGGAGTTATCCTTCTCAGTATTCTACTAACTTATTTTATTATTTTGCATTTTCCTAAAAGAAAAATGAAACTAAGCAATGGAAAAGACCTAGGTAACGTATAACTAAATGCGTATTCGGAACTTAAAGTGCCCTGTATTCATAAGTGAAGAAAAGTACTATGACTGATAACAGAGAATTAGAATGTTTATCAAAAGACACTAGTATACTTTGGGACCCCAATTGTGCACTCATAAATGCCCTACAGAACTAAAAAAGGTGGGACTCGAGTCAAACGACTGTGAAACTGTTTAAATGTTGTTCAGTCTAGCAAAAAACTATGACAATCAATATTATTATTGCACATATATCTACAATGAAGAGGTTAATGTAAACAAATTCAATATATATACAGATCAAATATATTTAAGTTATGCAATTTGAAATTATGAGCTAAAAATATTTTCCAAAACTCAATTCATGAAGAAAATTTGAAAATAAAATGTAAATCCAACAGTATCTTCCAAAGTCCTTCAACAACCACATGCTTTCAAAGCAGGGGGCACAAGTGACTTATAAATTGTGTTTACACCATGAGCACTTGACAGAGTCAATTCAGCTAGAAAAGAGATGTATCTGTCATCCTGTGTATCTGAACCAAGCTTTAGAGCTTCAGTGATGTTATTAACTATTATGCTGCTAATTTAACATATGTAATACTCTGATAATTATATGAAGTCTTTTAATATCCTATAGCATGGTTTGTGTCCCTGGCCAAATTCTGCCTGCCACCTGAATTTGCTTTTGTAAAACAATTTTATTGGAGAACAGCCATGCTCATATATTTATGAATTGTCTATAGTCACAATATGCCAGTGTTCCATATGATCATAATGGTCTGCAAATCTAAAATATTTACTCTACAATCTTTAACCAAAAAATTTGCCAACCCCTGTCCAACAGCAATGCATCCATTCATTCATTAAGCTACCAAGCTATTGTTAGTGCACAAACACCTACAATAGTATAATAAATACCAGTAAATCTAGCTACATTATGTAGGCCAACCTCATAATAAATGTGTTGTTAATTTACAGACAGCTATTCTGCAAATATTAGAAATCATGTTGAGAAAATTTAAAACAAAAATAGATGTCATGTTTATAGATTTACTTACTGTGAAAATGTAGATTTCCATTTATATTTATTCCTATCGAAAAAAAATCAGTCTTGGAGTACGTGAGTTTGAATGCTGGGATGTCTCTAAGCTCAAACCCCTAGCCTGTAATGTGGCTGCTTGACCCTCTACCATGCCCTGTGCTCCAACTCACAGTCTGGTGTACTTCCTGCCACAGCACACCTGCCTCATTGTATAGTTTATAGTTTAGAAAAACAGAATGATCTCCCTTCATTGAACTTTCCTGTCAAATTATACCTGGCATGCTGTCATATGTACAACTTGATAAAATGAATGGTCTATGATAATCCAGAATTATATTTTTTTGCTCAAGTTGTTTCCTCTTCATGGAATTTCTTCCCAACTTTCTCCACCTAGATACATTCCTAAAGCCTTGAGCCTCAGCTCTTGCTACTGGCCTGGAAACCTGGGAAAAGTTCATTGCCCAAGCACAGACTTGCCTTCTTGCTTACTGCCTCAATGAAGTGCAGCTGTCCGACATATTAATCCCTGCTCCCCTGGGTTCTGGGCGCCTTCATGGGGACCTGGCATTGTCTCTACTAGGGACATGATCTATCCCAGTGCCTGGTGTTCAGGGTCTGGTAAACACAAATTGCCTAAGTTAGTTATTTTAACAATATTTTAAATAACCAAGGGAAACATGTTCAGAAATAATTTTATTATTATCTCATCAATAATGTAAATAACCCTAAAACATGTGTCTTAATTATTGATTTATCTTTTCTGGGAGAGCATTTAGACATTTGTACTTCTTTAAGAAAATCCACTTTGGGTTAGAAGAGAATTTATTTCATTTTCTTACTATTATTTTATTTTAAAGAAGTGGGATGCTGGGCTCAGTGCTCAGCCTGTAATCCCGCGCCTGTGAGAGGCTGAGGTGAGTGGATTGCCTGAGCCCGCGGGTTTGAGACCCGCCTGGGCAGTGAGACCTCATCTCTCCAATAAATCAAAAAATCAGCCGGGCGTGGTAGTGCATGCCTGTAATTCCAGCTACTCGGAAGGCTGAGGCGGAAGGATCGCCAGAGCCTAGCAGGTGAGGCTGCAGTGGCCGGGAGCGGCCACTGCACTCCAGTCTGGGCCACTGAGTGAGACTCCAACTCAAAAAAAAAAAAAGAAAAGAAGTAGGATGCCCCCTTCCCTACTTTGGGAGGTAAATCCCCTCTCTCTTTCTCTCTCTTTCACTTTCTAAATAAACTATATGTTCTAATCTAAAAAAATTTAAAGATGTGAGGTATAATTCAGGATTATGTATATAAGTAGTCATCATACAGGTGAAGTTTGGGCCTTTTGTTGGCGCTCACTTCTTCAGGCTTAAGATCAAGTACTTTTATGCATGTATGAATATATGGAAGTGACAACAGTTTTTTCACAACTTATTATTTAAGTCTTACCACGCCAATAACTTGTGTTCTCACCTGAGTGTGCTATTTTGTATTCTTTCCTTGAAATCTAATTATTTGTAACCATGGCCTTCAGAGTATTGCTAAGAGAACACACACCATAGGAGTCCAAGTGGAAGTATTGCTGCATTTATATTAAATAGAAAATATGTCTGATGTGTTTTAATCATTCTAAATGATCATGTTGCATTTAGTAAAAAGCTGTCAATGATTGTCTTTCTCAAGATTCCTGAGCTTTGATTTTCAGGTTTGCATTAGTCTGTTTTGAATTTTAGTGAAGTTGGTTAATGAGTTGTTGTAATTCAGTAAGTCTTCACTTAATGTCAATTCACATAACATGTACATTTTTAGGATATGGAAGGAAGCCTGAGTACCTGGAGAAAACCCATGCAGACATGGAGACAATGTTCCAACTCCATACAGACTGTGGCCCCGACCAAGAACTGATATTTTTCTCACCATCATTATAACAAAACAACATTATTCAAGGACCTGCTCTATGCCATAAAATAGTATTTATGGCCTTATTGTAATCTTAAATATTACATAGCAATCCTTTTTGCATGAGAGTCTTCTCTTCTGGCTTAAATTTTCCTGTTCAAAAAGTGCATACTGTAGAGTTGATTCAGTTGATACTGGTGATAAACACTGTCACTGTGTGTTGAAAAAGTACCATTTTAAAAAATGCTAATCTCTCTGGAAAGAAAATTCTGGGTTATTGATTACATCTCTTAGTTTTTTAACAATATTTAAAGTGCAAAGTAGAAACTGGAATGTATAAAGATACAACCACTCTTCTGCTGCTACTAATTTTGCAATGTTTCTTTGTAGACAATGTTTATTTATTTTATCTTTCACTGTTTTTAAGATCTTAACTTTGCCTGTGATTTCTGCATGCATCCAGCTGTGAGTTGTCTTTTTCTTTTTATTCGTTCTCCTTGGAATTCATTATGTTCTCTAAATCTAAGAGTTTTTGTTCTTCATTAAGCCTGGATAATTCTCAGCCTTTAACACCTTTACTATTGCCTAATTTCATGATTTTTATTTTCAATATCCGATTAGATGACTATTTGTTCCTCTTGCTATTCTTTGTGGCACTTAATCTGCCCTTATGCTTCTCTCTTTTCTCTCTGTGCACTCTCTTCTCCATTAATGTTTCAGGCCTATCTGGTAGTTACTGATCATTTTTCAGATATTCTTTATCTGCCATTTTACACATCCATTGAATGGGGTATTCAATTTTAATTGCTGCTCTTTTCATTTTAACAGTGAGTTATATTTGCCTATATTCTAGTCTTCCTAGTGCATTGTGAAGCACGTTTTTTCCATATTTTATTTCTGTGAAAGATCTAAATTATTATTTTAATGTTTTTGTCCTCTGTGGTTCTAATACCTAAAGATCTTGGTTTCCATTGGCACTTTCTCATGGTGATTTGTTTCTTTATGTACCTGGTACATGCTTATATTTCTCTGGGTTTTTACTTACTGGGATCCTGCAGAGTGTGGGTTGAAGAAAAAAACCTTCACAAAGACAGACTTGATTGAAATTTGTTTCCACCAGGTACCCTAGGGTATTCTAAACAGTGCATGACTACATTATATTAATTTCCAGGTTTGGCATTTTTAGTACCATAAAGGTAATGGAAACTTGAATTCCTGGAGAGATAGGAAGCCTGATCTAGACGTTCTGAAGAGAGAGTATTAGTTTTTCACTGAAAGCAAAAATTAAGATAAAAAAAATACCAGGAGTAGAGTCTAGGGCTGGGTCAGTCCCACAACCCAGAGACAAAGTAACTTAATTCAGTATTAATTGACTCACTCTGCTACACACTAGGAGAGAGAATGGAAGATACAAAGAAATCAAGCATAGACTGCACCCTTTAAGAACCCTCCTAAAAGTGAGGATGATTGATAGATACACAGTTAATAGTGACACAAATATTTAAGGTTCACCCTATATAGTACCGCAAACAAAACCCCACCATGGTTGATGAAGGAAGCATAGATGTAATAATGTAAGCATGTGATATTGGCACTGAAACTTGACGGATGACAACAGCATTCAGAGGCACATAAAAATGAAAGGGCATTCTAGTAACAGGAAAACATGTTCACAAAGCATGTAAGGTGTCTGGTTAGGAAAATGTTGAGATATTTCATTTTTTTATTGCTATTGTGAATGGGATTGTGTTTTTTATTTGGTCGTCTGCTGTTTATTGTTGATGCATAGAAATACAACTGTCTTTTGCACATTTATTTTGTTTTTTGTTTTTTGGTTTTTTTTAGTTGGAGTCTCACTCTGTCGCCCAGACTGGAGGGCAGTGGCCGCTCCTGGCCACCACAGCCTCGACCTGCTGGGCTCCTCCGGCGATCCTTCCACCTCAGCCTTCCAAGTAGCCAGTATTACAGGCATGTGCTACCACGCCCAGCTGATTTTTTGATTTATTGTAGAGATGAGGTCTCACTGCCCAGGCGGGTCTCGAACCTGCGGGCTCAGGCAATCCACTCACCTCAGCCTCCCAAAGGCGTGGGATTACAGGCTGAGCCACCGAGCCCGACCATTTATTTTGTATGATAAGATTTTGCCAAAGTTCTTTATCAATGCAAAGAGGTTTTTGACAGATTCTCTTGGCTTTTCAAGGGATAGGATCATATGTCATTAAAGAGGGATAATTAAACTTCCGCTTTTCCTGTTTGGATATTCCTTATTTCCCTCTCTTGTCTGATTGCTCTAGCTAGGACTTCCAACACTATGTTGAACAGAAGGATTAGAATGAGCAGCCTTATTTTGTTCCAGTTTTCAGGGGAAATGTTTCCAATTTATGTCTGTTTAGTAATATGCTGGCTGTGGGTTTATCCTAGATGGTCCTTACTATTTCATGTTCCCTGTATGCCTAGGTGTTTGAGGGTTTTTGTCAAGAAGGAATGCTGGATTTTATCAAAAGCTTTTTCTGCATCTATTGATATAACCATGTGGTTCTTGATTTTACATCTGTTGATGTATTTAATTACATTTATGGTCTTGCAGATGTTGAACCAGCTCCACATCCTTTGGTTGAAGCCTACTTGGTCATGGTAGATGATTTTTGAGATGTGTTGTTGGATCCAATTTTCTAGAATCTTGTTGAGAATTTTTGCATCTATGCTCATAAATGGTATTGATTTGTAGTTTGCTTTCTTTGTTAGATCTTTTCCAAGTTTGGGTATCAATGTGATGTTAGTTTCATAAAATGATTTTGAGGAGAGTTCCATCTTTCTAATTGCTTTGAATACATTCAATAGGATTGGTATCAGCTCCTCTTTGTATGTTTTGCAGAATTCCACTGGAAAGCCATCTGGGTTCAGTGCTTTTTGTTTTGTGGGTAATTTTCCTATGACAGAGTCAATTTCCAGAGTTGTTATTGGTCTATTTAGGGTCTAAGTTTCTTCTGGTTTCAAACTTGGTAGGTTGTCTGATGTCAAAAAGTCCTCCATTTCATTTAGGTTTTCAAGTTTGTTTCCATAGAGGTGTGCATAGTAATCTCTAATAATCTTTTTTAATTCTTCAGGGACAGTTGTAAATTGATCTTTTGCATTTCTGACTGTGTTTATTTGGGATTTTTCTCTAATTTTCTTGGGCATTCTTGATAGGGGTCCATCAATCTTGTTTATCCTTTCAGAGAATCAGCTTTTTGTTTCATTGATTTTTACCTATGATAGTTTTGTCTTCTATGTCCAGTATTTGGGCTTTTACTTTGGTGATCTGGATTCTTCTGCTGAAGTTAGGGTTTTGGTGGTCTTATCTTTCAAACTCACTTGGGTAATTTCTTAGGCTGTTAACTGGTGATTTCTCTATTTTCTTCCTATGTGGTCATAGATATATAAATTCCCCTCTTAATACTGCTTTCATGGCTTCCCATGAAAATTTTTGGAAAGACGTGTCTTTGTTTTCAGAAATCTTTGAATTTCTGCTTTGATTTTGGTGTTGACCCAGAAGTTGTTCAGCATCATGCTGTTTAGTGTCCATGTCTTTGTGGATTTGGGGGAATTTTGTTGGTGTTAATATTTAGTTTTGTTCCACTGTGGTCTGAGAAGGTGCATGGCAGTACTCTGATCTTGTGAAATTTACTTATGCTTGATTTGTGGCTGGAGAGGTGGTTGATCTTGGAGTACACTCCATGTGGTGATGAGTAAGATGCATATTCCATGGTATTCTTTTGTTTTCTTTCTTTTGTGCTTAATATTCTTAAGCATCTCTTGTAGACTGGTCTGAAGACAGCATAAATTCTTAAGGATTAAATGTCTGGGAAGGATTTTAATTCTCCATCACTGGTGAAAATTCTTCATCACTGTAGGAAATTCTTTGTTGGAATTATTTATCTTCGAGAACTTTGGAGACTGGACTCTAGTCTCTTCTAGCCTATGGTGCTTCTGTAGCTAAGTCTGCTGCTATTATAATTGGTCTTCCCTGGTAGGTAGTCTTACCTTTGTCTCTTGCTGCCTTTAGGATCTTTTCTTTTATGCCTACCTTGTGAAAGCAAATTACTATGTGTCTAGGAGTTGGTCTTTTCATCTGATGCCTTGCAGGGGTTTTATGAATCTCTGGTGTTTAGATGGTCACATCTTTGATGAGATGTGGGACATTTTCTTGGATTACTTTGTGGACTGTTTGTTCCAGGCTGCCCTCATTCTCCTTTTCTGCTTCAGGGATACAAATCAGGCATCAATTCTGTCTCTTAATGTAATTGCACATCTCTTTAAGGCTTTCTTTTGTTTTTTACGCTTCTTTCCTATGTTTTTAACAGACTGTGTTAGTTCCATATTTTGATCTTCAATCTCTGAGATTCTTTCTTCTGCCTGGTTAATTATGCTTTCCATGTTTATCAGTTTATTACTTATTTCATTGACTGTATTCTTTATGGCTTGCATCACTGTAATTAATTCTTTCATGTTTTCATCTTGCCTTTTTTGGTTCTTTTTCATCTTTTCCAAACATTTCTTGATCTCTGCATTTGTTCTCTGAGGCCATTTGATATGGACATTCTTCATTGTTTAAGTTCTGATATCTGTATTCTCGTGCACTGTCCTTTCTGGACTTTGTTAGGTACCTGTGTTTTCTTCACTGATTTCTCTTTATTTGTGATGGATTTTTCTTTTCTCTTTACTACCATTGCTCAATGAGAGAGGGAGTGATTTTAATTTTTTTAATTTTTTTTTTTTTGCTCAACTCCCTATTCTTCCTTTGGTAAAACCTCCAGATTTGTTTGATTTTGAGGCTAGGTTGGAGATGGAAAGTTGTGGTATCCTTTTGCAACTTTGAAACTTGAATAAGGTGTGTTGGGGTATGCTAAGATTCAAAAGCTGCCTGCAGTTCACAATGTTTGCTGATTGGGGTATGGATCCCCAGGGACCCATTTCCCATCATCTCACAGTATGTCCATGCAATGGGAACATATGTATCTTCCCTGGGTACAAAATAGCATAAAGGAAAGGAACTCAAAGAAGGGAGAAGAAAGGACAATGAAGACAGTGAAGAAGAGAAGGAGAAACAAACAAACCAACAAATAAACAGACAAACAAACCAGTAAAAATGATAAAAAAGAAAAAACTAAAACTGACAATATGAGGAGATTTTTAGACTCATATATTTTCTTGTGTATAAAAAGAAGGAGAAGGAGTAAAACAAAACACAATACACAACCCCCTGCAAAAGAGTAGGGAAAGTCTAAAAGAAACTTGTATAATCCTTGAGCACCTCTTGTAACAGTTTCTGAAACTTCAAGTTACTTTCAGGCATAACCCAAATATCACTGCTCTTGACTTGCAGCAGAGCGAAGGGGGTTTCAACCTCTAGATCTGGCACCTTGCTCACTGTGCAGTTGGGGGTAGGGCTGCTGAGAACTGCCCCTAACTGATCCACTTGTGTTCAGCCCTTTTCATGTATGCTGATCAGGATTCTCTGTGCCTAGCTCACATGTTGCAAATTGCTAGGGAAAGGGAGCCGGGCAGGCTGAGCAAATGGCTCATGCCTGTAATCCCACCACTTTGGAAGGCAGAGGATTGCCTGATCCCAGAGGTTCACAACTAGTCTGGTCAACTTGGCGAGACCTCATCTCTACAATAAACAAACAAATCAGCCCAGGTGTTGTGATGCATTCCTGTAGTTCTAGCTACTGGGAAGGCTGAGATGGAAGGATCGTGTAAGTTCAGTGGGCCAAAGTTACGGTGGCCATGAGCTTACCATAGCATTATAGTCTGGGTGACAGAGTGAGACTCCAACTCGAAAGAAAGAAAAAAGAAAGAAAGAAAGAAAGAAAGAGAGAGAGAAAAAGAAAGAAAGAAGGGAGCTGAGTCACTTGAAAACTCACCTCCGTTAATCCACTGAGGGCTTGGTTCTTCAACTCCATTGCAACTATAAACCTACAAATGTTTTAGTTAGGGAGTTGGAGTGCCTGGGTCTCCTCAGTGGCCTGTCCTTCTGGAGATACTGCACCCAGAGTATCCTCTTTAGATTGGCAGTGATCAACCTCAGAGAGGTGCTAAATTCACTCCCCAGTCTCAAATAGTAGCTCTGCAGTTCAAGTGGGCAGGACAGAACCTGTCTCCACTGAGTTACCAGAACAAATGTGGTAGAGACCTCTCTGCATCTTGTCCTCTTCTGGGACTCAGTGACTAGTTCTTCTGGTGTATTTTCTCCACCGTCCCCACTGCCAGTGTCTGATCTGGTGTCAGAGGCTGTGATGGCAAGCAATGCCAGCAGTGGCTGTTTTTTGCTGCTTTCTTCTAGGTAGAGTCACAGAGACGGTGCCTGTCTCTGGACCATGGAGTGTGCTAAAATCTGATTTGTCACTCAGGGAAGTTGTCTTAGCAGGAGAGCTCAGGTCACTTGTTCCTACATTCCCACTCAGTCAGACACTTGTACACCCACTTGCCAACATGCTTACATGCATATTCATCCTTGTGCCCACTCATTTAGGCAGACACACCCACACTCTTTGACAGACTCCATCGCTGACTTAGAATCCCCCTTTCTTCTTGCAAACTTTTAAATTCCACTTGAAAATTTTTATTCACTCTATTTCTTGGCTTCTGGAGTGTCCCAGCATCCTCTCTATAGATCTCTCAGTGCCTGAAGGTCATAGAGTAATGGAGACTGAGGCAAAACTAACTGGGCCTTCTGGAGAGTAGGACATGGAGTAGTATAGGAGACAAAGGCCCTGCCAGATCCTCTGGCATAATCTTTAAGTAACCTACAGGTGTTTGACATCACTTCACATCCAGCTTTTGTTTATAATGAAACAAAATAGACAGGGAAGAAAAAAATTAAGAATTTCAGTGTTTGATGTACCTAATACAAATACTCTATTTCAATATCTTGACTTTTTAAGTAGAGCCTCCTATGATCACCTTTATGAAAAATTGCTGTGTAGAACCAGTAAGTCTAAAGTCAGGGCAACTTTATCTACTAGGGACCTTCATCAACTAGTAACTACAGCAGGATATAAAAGACAGGTAAACCAAGGCCCCACAGCAAGACCAAGTAAATAATGTAAAGGATTATAAAGTCAGATTTTTAAAGATTTTAAATGGTTGGAAGAAAAAGCTGAAAAGAATGAGGCAGTGTTTCATAGGATAAAAGAACATGTTCTTGGTTCTCCCACTTCAAATAGAATCATATAAAAGGGAAATGATTTAAACAGCATTTCATCGAGAAAAGTCAGTAGGACACATAATCATCTCCAGAATGGATATGCCTATGAAAGTGCTGACTAAATGTCTAAACTAAACTTAGGCAGCTTTACTATAAGTGAATATCAGATGCACAGGGATAAGGGGTTTAATTGTACTTGCCATTTGATTTTGTCTTGATTTTAGATAACTGGCAAACTGTGCAAAGAGGAACTCCTGGATGTTGCAGGAATCCAAGAACTAGAGATTCTGGATATTTTAAATAGTAAGTGACAGATTACACGCAGGATACTTAGTGTAGAAAAGAGAAAACTTAGGTGAGACTTGGTAGAAATTTTAAATAGAAAAGATTTGATGTGTCAGAGTGGGTAGTAAAAAGTATGACTTCACCATAAAAAGAACCTCCCATCAATTGGAACTCTTCCAGTTAAATGCAGATTTTTTAAAAATAATGAGGTCTGTGATGAAATTCAATCAGGGACTACAAAAGCATTTAATAGGATATTGGAAATATCTGCATTAAGTTGAACATCAGTGTAAATGGTTTTTTGTGTGGTTTCAGAACCAAGATTCTCTTACATTATAGTTTGACATTGGTATCACAAAGAAGGCCATCTTAGTATTATATGAACCAGGTCAGATGCTCTCAAAACACTGGTTTACTTACTAAAAATATCAAAGAGATAGCTTGACATCATAGATTTTTTTTCAGCATTTGTCAGTTTTGTATACTTTCTATTAGTCCATTTATTTTTCATTTTGCATTATTTTGTTTTAAACACAAAAGGGTGAGGTATTCAAATGTGTTCTTTAGACTTTAGGACCACATCCTGTTAAATCACAGATACCCAGTATTGCTGAGCAAATGTTTACCTCCCAGGGTCAGCCTAAACAAAATGGAACCAACAGTCCCAAATATTTCTTTTGCAAAATGATCACAAAGTCTATCTTTCCTGAAGTCTTAATCCTAATCTTAAATATTTGCTGTCCCAAATTGAGGAAAGTCATATCAGTAATTGTACTATCTGTTCTTCTTCATGCTCATCATAAATGCCAAAGGGTAATTCTTCCTAGAAAAAAATAAATCTTTTGTGATAGCATGCAACGTGTTTTTAATTAATGAAGTTTCTTGATGCTGGCAGACTGGAAGTATCTTATCGTAACATGCTAGGGAATTCATGCAGGGTCCTGTCTGTGCATGCTGAACCCTGGAGCCAAAGAAAAATCTCCTGTCATTAATTTCTCTGGATAAGTGTATCAAGATATAATGGACGCCAGAAGCTGATGAAATATTTGGCGAGAGCACTGACCAGTTTTGTTATAATAAGTTGTGGTTTATCTCCAGTGTAGAAGAGAAAAAAAAAAAGTCATTTATGATTGCTCAATATCCTTGGGCAAAATATAACTGTCATCTGAATCCGAAGGTAGAAAAGATAATTTTTGCTTATTTGTTTCTTTGGTTGTTTTGTTTTGAAGTAGAAAATGGTTTCTCTGTTGAGGGACAGTGGGAACTACTTGGCTTTGTAGACAACACTCGTTGTTGGGTCACTTTTTTTTTTTTTAATTGCTCTGATACTTGGTAAAAGTCACCTACCCTCCCCAAGACTTCCTTTCTCCTTTGCAAAATGAAGATAAGAGCACCCACTTCAGAATAAATACACTGGTTAAAGCATATTGAGAGCTAAACAGATAAAGATGTTGTTATTCTTTCTTGAAATAATGATTATTTTATTCTTACAGACTCCCCAAAAAGTTAGAGCTAGAAATAAACATTCTTCAACATTTCTAAAAAAAGACCTATCAAATTATTCTTTTGTTTTAATTCTCAAATTTCAGGAATTAGTTTGTAAGCCTGATCAACAAGAACTCCTTTTGTTTTGGGGGTATGTTTTTTCTCTGAGTGTAGACAAAATTAAATGTAATCATGAAATCAGGGAAATTTTTGATAATGGGGCAGAGAGGTATTTATTGTTTCAGAAAGTGCTTCCTGAAAATATTCATAGCCATGGAGCAAATAAAATGATGGGTTCAGAGATAAGTATACTGGAAGGAAATAATGACCATTGCAACACATGGCTAACCACCCTGGAATCATTTTTCCTTGTATTACCAAGCATAATTTTTACATTAATAAAAAGAGTCAAAATAAAAGTTCCCTAATGTCTTACCCAATACCCAACAAGTGAGTAAAGAGAACTTAAAGCAAAGTAAAAAGCAATTTGAGCAAAGAGAATATCAACTGTTTTTAATTATATAAATCTAGCTTAGATTGACCTATCTATAAAATGGAACAATTTTATAGACATGGAATAACCTTTAAATGTGTGTAGAATTAAATTTATCTTGTTTCTAAGTTATAAACTAGTGGACTAAGTATTGAAACCAATGCAAAACTGGTATATAATGTAAATAAACAAAATAGTGTAACTTCAGATAAGTAATGATTTAAGGTTATTGCAATTATAACAATATAATGACAATTATATCTCTAGATCAGGAAATTTGTAAAGGTAAGTGAGACAAACTAGATGGAAGACACTTGTAAAGTTGCTTAAGAAATTACACATTATCTTTGCTTGTTTGGGGGGATTTAGTATAGAAAGGACTAGCTTCTACATAATTTCCCCCTCAGCTTCTAGGTGGAACTGTAGAAATATCACCCTCTCTATAAATTTTTTATAATCTACTTCTTCTTTATAAGATGTTACTCAAAGTATCTATGTGGCCAAACTCCATTCATCTTTCAAAACCCAAATACACAAGTCATCCATAATTCCTCTACTCTACCACATTTCTCTCTGCTTCCAGTAAGCTCTCTCTTGGCATTTTCTTTGCAATGGTATACTCCATTAGTGTCAAATTCTAAAATGTACAGCCATTTACCACACAATGCTTTGGTCAACAATGGACCACATATAAGATGATAGTCTCATAAGATTATAATGGAGCTGAAAAATTCCTATTGCCTAGTGATGTCAGAGCCACTATAAAGTCATTCACTGCAAAACAGCCTTAGGCAGGTCCTTCAGGAGGCATTCTAAAAGAAGACACTGTTGTCATAGGAGATGGTAACTTCGTGTGTGTTATTGCCCTAAAACCTTCCAGTAGGACAAGACATGGTGGTAAAAGACAGTGATATTGATGATCCTGAACCTGTGTAGGCCTAGGCTAGTGTGTGTGCATCTTCCTTTTAACAAAAAAGTTCAAAAAGCACAAAGGAGAAAAAATTTTTAAATGTTAAAACAAACTAGCCAGGCTCGGTGGCTCAGCCTGTAATCCCGCGCCTTGGAAGGCTGAGGTGAGTGGATTGCCTGAGCCTGCGGGTTCAAGACCCACCTGGGCAACTTGGCAAGACCTCATCTCTAACAATAAATCAAAAATCAACCAAGCATAGTAGCGCGTGCCTGTAGTTCCAGCTACTTGGAAGACTGAGGCGGAAGAATCACTGGAGCCCAAGCACTCCAGTCTGGGCGACAGAGTGAGACTCCAACTCAAAAAAAAAATGTTAAAAAACTTATAGAATAAAGATATAAAGCAAGAAAATGTTTTTAAACAGAGATGCAAAGTATCTGTGTGTTAAGCTACATGGTATTATAAAAGAGTCAAAAGTCTGAAAAACAAAAGGTTGGTAAATTAAATACTTTGCAGTAAGATAAAGTTAGTTTGTACTTGAAAAAGCTTTTTAAATGAATTTAGCATAGCCTAAGTGCCGGAGACCAGCTTCAGCCAGGTTCAGGGTACCCCAAAGGTGGAGACAGTGTCAGCGATTGGGGGGAAGAAGAGAGAAAAAGAGAGAGCGAGAAAGAAAGAGACTGGGCTCCGGTCTAGTGCAGAAGCGATGTGTGTTATTGGGAATTACAATGGGTCTTTTATATACAAAGTCAGATGTGGGAGGGGCGTTCCCCACCCACCAGAAACCTTAATCCATGAAAACTTAATCAATGATTGCCTTTAAACCCTTTTCATATGATAATCTTAAAATCCCAAAACAAAGGATAACCTAATCTGTGACTGATATATTCTATAAACCTTTTTCATCCTAAACTGATTGATTTATGCCAAGTTAAACAAATCTATAGAAGCTTAAGTATTTACTTTACAAACGAAAGTGGCCCATCCCAGAATGTTTGGGATGTGGCCTAGTCCAAAGTTCACAGTGGGCTACCTGAAAGTAACCCAGCCGCATTCTTTCAACAAAATGTCTGTCTTCTAAATCTATATTCCACAATTTACACCTTCAATAAATCCTAAGACCATGACCCAGAAGCCTGTGACCAATACTAAGGCTCTTAGATGTGACACGAGTTTGAATTATAAGTTGTGTGAAAGCCAAAACTGCAGTTTGTGGAAGAATGGGAGCAATGAGCTTCTAAAGTTAGCTTGTGTTTGTCCCGATCTCAGAGTTTCTATGTTTTGAGCTCACAGGAGCTTAATCTGGTTAGTGCTGAGTAGAAAGGGGGAGGAAATGGGGTCAATAGCTCCCGAACACATCCTAGTGGTTTCGGGGTCAACGGCCCTTCCTGATCCCTAATACTCAGTGGGCCTCCGTGGCTGACTCCCAACACCTAAGAGTACAGTGTTTATAAAGTCTATGGTAATGTGCAGTAATATCCTAACCAGTTTTGTTATAATAAGTTGTGGTTTGTCTCCAGTATAGAAGAGGAAAAAAAAAAAGTCTCTTATGATTGCTCAATATCCTTGGGCAAAATATGACTGTCATCTGAATCCAAAGGTAGAAAAGATAATTTTTGCTTATTTGTTTCTTTGATTGTTTTGTTTTGAAGTAGAAAATGGTTTCTCCATTGAGGGGCCTGTGCATTCACTCACCACACACTCACTAACTCACCCAGAGCAACTTCTAGTCCTGCAAACTCCATTCATGGTAAGTGTCTTATGCAGATATACCATGTTTTATCTTCTATACCTTATTTTTACTGTACCTTGTCTAGATATGTTTACATACACAAATACGTACCATTGTCTTACAACTGCCTCCAGTATTCAGTCCAGTAATGTGCTGTAAGCTGGGCTCGGTGGCTCAGCCTGTAATCCCACACCTTTGGGAGGCTGAGGTGAGTGGATTACCTGAGCCCATGGGTTCGAGACCCACCTGGGCAGGCGAGACCTCATCTCTACAATAAATCAAAAAATTAACCTGGCGTGGTAGTGCACGCCTGTAGTTCCAGCTACTTGAAAGGCTGAGGTGGAAGGATCCCCAGAGCCCAGCAGGTCGTGGCTGCGGTGGCCAGGAGTGGCCACTGCACTCCAGTCTGGGCGACAGAGTGAGATTCCAACTCAAACAAACAAACAAAAAAAAACAGTAATGTGCTGTACAAGGTTGAGACCTAGGAGCAACAGGCTGCACCATATAGCCAAGGTGTGTGGTAGGCACTACCATTTAGGTTAATGCAACTACACTCTAATGATGAAATTGCCCAACGATGCATTTCTCAGAATGCATCACCATTGTTAAGCATCAAATGCCTGTATTCACATTTGTATTCCTTGGTTTCTTTCAGCACTTATGTTTAGTGTAGACCACATAAAATTGATCAAATGGCCAAAGAAATGGTATTCTTGAGATGCTGTAGCTGGGTGTGTTCTGGAGAGTGTAGAAGAAACTCTGATGATATTTTCCATATGCTATTGAAAAATTTGATTTCAGACCCCATCAGGATGTTTCTCTTCCTTATTGTGGAGTTGGCAGACCAAACAATGCATGGTAGAATGATCTTCTGTATTAAATAACTGGTAACTGTCATTTTCAGTGTATTAAAGAAAAACAAATTTTCCATCTAGGAAAATAGAGACTACAATTCAAAGTAAGTTCGACAGAGTAATTTAGGCCACTTAAAAGTACATGGGCATGAGAAAAGCACAGCTGTATACCATGTCAGAACCTGAAGAGCACAAGCTCAAGAGAAATCCAGTCTGCTGTGGACACCGAGCATTTCCTAATAAAGGATTCTCACCAATGTTCTACTGAAAAGTGAAGAAGAATGTAATGTGAAAACTGTGCTATGAAATACATGAAAATTTGTGTGAATTAAAATGAATGTGAAACCAATAGTCAAATATAAGTAATCATTATTTCATTGTGTGGGTCTGGTCAATCTTTATTAAAAGTTGTGTTGAACTTATGCCAAGTAAAAGAACTTCTTTAGATATTGTCTATTTATTTCTACGTTGGCTCATTTATTTAGTATAGATGTTGAGTATGTGGATACAGAAAGGAAAAAGAAATGTCTCTCTCAGCACAGAACTAACCTCCATAAAGGGGGAGTTTATTAACCAAATGTTCACATGACTTGCATATTTTATTATTGATGGTGCAGTCTTACATGAAGATACCCATATTTCGCTTTATGGGGCTACAGGATTAACCATTAGGTAGGTCAAAGGGAACAGCAGTTAAGTATATTAGTATAGGATGGAGAATCAGATATTTTATTTAGAGATGGCCCAGATCCCATTTCCATTCCCACTACCCACCACTCTTAGAATGTGTGAATCTTGGATATGATGTACTATTGCATGTCTTTGATATCAGAAATAGTATTTTTTTTTTTTTAGATTTGGGGTTTTAACTGCCATAGGACTCTATTCATGAAATCAGGAAAGCATGTTTGGTTTGTGCTCCATCTCAGTATCCTAAAAATTATATGCTCCACCCTGCCACGCCAGAAGGAACAGTCAATCCTACTATCAGAAATTATGGTCATTTACAGATCGTCAGCAATTCCAATTATACTAAAGGCACACACTCAGATTACCTCCTCAATCTAATTCCTATATCCATATAAAATGAGGGAAATTAAGATTCAACCAAAAAAGTGTTAAATGTAAAACAAACAAAAAAACAAAAAAATTCAACCAACAAACAGAAAAATAAAACTGAAATATTTAAGTAATAACCGCTTTTTGAGCACATCAATAGAAGTATAAAATATATCAATAGACAGAGTCAAGAGGATATTATATTTATACAGCAGATAATCTTCAATAAAATATCAGTATTTATAAATATAAATATTATTAATGAAATTGAAAAGGACAAACACAAAACGTTCAATAGATGACCAAAATATCAAAAGAGACACTTATAAGTCTAGTTAAGGAGAATAAATGATGTAAAATGAATAATGAAACAATTTTTAAAATTAAATTTGCAAACTAAGGTATAAATATCTTTTTCATGAAGATGACAAAGACTGAAACTTCATAAGAAAAAAATTTATCTTTGAGAAAGCAGGATTTATTAAGAGAACATAAAATCTCCCACCATGGGAGAGGACCTGAAGGGGTTGCCCAGAACATTTATGAGGTAAAGAATAGCTCATAAGCAGCTCTTCTTGGGATACAGTCTTGGGTGCTTTTGGCCAAAATATAAAAGTTTGTCTATACTGAGAATACCACATGTAAAGAATTTGTGCAGAGATCATTTAAGAGACAAAGAGATAGAACTGAAGGGAGAAAAAGAGAGATTAGTAGATAGATGGACAGAGAGAGAGAGAGAGAGATTGATTGATAGATACATAGAGAAAGAGAGAGATACAGAGAGAGATGACCAAGGACATCCAGAGTTCCTGGATATGTGATGTACCCCAGTTCAGACAACAGTCACAGGAGTGCAAAAGCCTTAAAGACCATCCTGAAGACCATCATTTTTATGGTAATTTGTGTCTATTTTCTTTTTTTTTTTAGAGTTGTGGGGTACAAGTGAGGATTTACTGCATAAGTAATTTGCATACATGTGAAGTTTGGGATTCTAGCTGTCCCTCTCTCCCCAATAGTGGATCAGGTACCCAGTGTGTTACCACATGTCCCCTCTCCACCTACCCTTGTGCCTGTGTGACCAGTGATTGGGGCCTACTTATGAGTGAGAACATGTAATATTCACTTTGTGTCTCTGACAGTTCACTTAGTATGAGGGTCTCCAGCTGCATCCAGTTTGCTGTGAAGACTATGATTTTGTTCTTAGTGGATGCATAATATCCTATCGTGTATATGGACCACATTTTCTTTATCCAATCCACTCTTGATAAGCAACAGGGTTGGTTCCATGTTTTTGCTATTGTGAATGGTGTAGCAATAAACATAAGTGTGCAGGTGTCTTTTTGGTTGAGTGATTTGTGTTCCTTTGGGTATATTCCCAGGAGAGGGACTGCTGGATCGTATGGAAACTCAACTTAAAAGTTCTTTGAGAAATAGCTACACTGCATTCCACAGAAGCTGAACTAGCTTACATTCCCATCAACAGTGTACAAATATCCCCTCTTCTCCACAGCCATGCCAACACCTGTTAATTTTTGACTTATTAATGACAGCCATCCTTACTGGCATTAGGTGGTCTCTCAATAAAGTTTTGATTTGCATTTCTCTGATGATTAGTGAGGCTGGGAATTTTTTCATGTGTTTGTTGGCTGTTTGTATATTTTTCTTTTTGTGTTTATTTGTTTTTGTTTTAAATAATAAACACTTTTAGTCTTTTCTTTGATTTCCTTTTTTTTAAGATGTGGGGTACAGTTCAGGGTTAAGTAAACAAATGATCATTGTATAGGTAAAGCTTGGGCTTCACTTTGGTCCCCTCTTCACCTGGTTTGAGATCAGGTATCCTTATTAATGAGATGTATTCCCCTTTATCCCCTGGCAGTCTCCCCCTACTGCTAATCCTTTTCTTATAATATTATAATTGTTCAGGGTTTCAATTATGAGTGAGAACATGTGGTACTCAGTTCTTTGTTTCTGTGAAAGATCACTTAGGATTATGGACTCTAAGTTCATCCAAGTTGCTGCAAAGTTCATAATTTTGTCCTTCTTTATGGCTGTATAATATTCCATCATGTATATGTACCACATTATTTTAATCCAGTCCTCTTTTGATAAGCAGCACAGTTGGTTCCATATTTTTGCTATTGTGAGTATGCTGCAATAAACATACGTTTGAAGGCATCTTTTTCATAGAGTGATTTGAGCTTCTCTGGGAATAATCCCAGAAGGTGAATTGTGGGGTCGTATGGAAGGCCAATTCTTAGATCTTTTAGGAATCGCCAAACTGTTTTCCACAGAATTTGTACTAGTTTACACTCTCACCAAAAGATTAGAAGTATTTCCTTTTTCCCTTATCCTCTCCAGCATCTGTTGTTTTTTGAGTCATTAATGATTGTCATCCTGACTGGAGTTATGTGGTATCTCCATGTGGTTTTGATTTGCATCTCTTTGATAATTAGTGAGGCTGAGAGCATTTTTTCATGTATTTGTTGACTGCCCGTACATCGTATTTTGAGAGGTGTCTATTTAAATCTTTTGTCCACTTTTTAATAGGGCTGTTTGTTTATTTTCAGCACATTTGAGTTCCTTGAGAACCTAGATGTCAGGCCTTTATCAGATATATAGTTGGCAAATATGTTTCCCCATTCTGTGGGCTGTCTCCCCAATCTCTTGATGGTTTCTTTTGCTTTACAGAAGCTTGTCAGTTTGATGAGGTCCCACTTGTCTATCTTATCTCTTATGGCATGGACATTTGGGGTTGTGATCAGAAACTGGTTGCTAGTTCCAATTTTCATAAGGGTGTCTACGTGTCTGCTCATGTTCCTTGCCCACTTTTAATATCCCCCTCCTTTCAATTCGTTTGAGTTCCATGTGGATCCTGGATGTTAGACTTTTGTCAGATGTATAACTTGCAGATTTTTTTTGCCATTCTATGGGTTGTCTCTTTACTGTCTTTGAATTCCACCAGGACACTTTGCACATTGTGGAAAAGCATAGAAATTTTCATAAAGGGAAAAAGTGAGTAAGATGTGGAATTACTATATTTATTATGGATACTTTGAGAACTGATACAGTCTTTGTGAAGCTGCTTCAAAAATAACTCTCCCGGGGTGTATGTAAGAAATTAAAACAAATGACCACAAAACCCTGCACAACCTCAAAGCTTTGATGAATTCTAGGCAGTTAAGAAATGCCCCGAAGTAGAAAACATACAAATATTTGTGTTTTCCCTGAACACTTGAGTAATAAAAAAGAACTCCCTTCCCTGATAAAGCAACATTCGTGCTTTATCTTGCTTTCCCATCTGGGACCCACCCGCCAAGCAGGCAGGTCCTCCCGGTCTTCAGTCTTCAGTTTGTATGTAGCCTGTGGCTAGTGGCAGTTCGCCTACTTTCTGTCTGTGAAGTGAGTTTGGTAATCATGAACCCACAAGGGTTATTCAGGGAAGTGTAGGTGAAAGAGCTCTGTACATTCAGCAGGAATTACAAAAGTGTAAGTTCCTGTTGTGAACCAAGCTGTACTCAGTGTGTTTATCAGAACTCTGAACATGTCAGATGCCTTTTGGCTTTGCCCTTCTCTTAAAAAAATCTTTTTTCCTTTCTGGTGATGGCCGCTGCTTGCAGGTGAATTCACACTTAAATTACATTCCCCCTTCACTCCTTTCTTACTTAGTCCCCCACTCATGAACCCGTTCCCTCTGGGCTTCACAGCCCACCTTCTACTCTGGCCTACCCAGGGCCCTGCACAGGTGCTGGGAGAGTCTACACAGCAAGAGAAGGAGGCAGCAAAGTGCATCCAGAAAACTCGCTGATTCAAAGGGGAGCTCCACTTGTTGCAGCAGGATTCAGGGCTTAGTCTTTGGACTTTGGTGGCAACCTCCTGGCTCTCTGTCCCTCTGTCTTCTCCTTGTTCCCAGAGAGACATCTAGCCAAGCACTGCCTTCACCCATGGACACTACACAGTATGAAGTCACCATGACCACTAACCACCATTATTAAGGAGACAGGGGAGGAGTTAGAGGAAGATGACGGCAGAGCCAGTCAGACTATGCCAGTGTCAGTGAGTAAGTGTATGTAAAATCTTGCATACATGTGGGTGTATGTATGCCAGTGTCAGTGAGTAAATGTATGTAAAATTTTGCATACATGTGGGTGAGTAAGTGGGTGTGTACATGGCTGACTGAGTCAGGGCTCAGGAGCAAGTGGCCAGGGTAAAGTGGCTAGTGCTGCAGCTGCTCTGCTTGGACTGTAATGCTTCCCAGGGTGCAGAAGCTTAGCACCATTTTTTAAAAATCAACAAGCCTTTCCTGGGAAAAAGCTGCCAGGAGAGACTCACTGAGTAGGGCCATAGGAGCTAGTGGCCAGGGCTCTCCTATTGAAGCAGCTGGTGCTGCAGCTGCTAGGTTTGGTCCTTAGTGCTTCCCAGGATGTGGAAATTGAGTGCCATTTTTTTAAGACAACAAAGGCCTTCCTGGAAAGAAGCTGCTGGCAGAGACTGCTGGCTTCAGGCTCTGCTTCACCACTGAAGCACCTAGCCAGACACTGGCAGCAAGGTCTGTGGAGGGAACAGAGTGAGGGAACCCAGAGGCAAAGCCCTATTGGAGAAGATGAAAGAGGCACCCTGCCATCATCTTGAAAACTGGGCAGAAAAGTGCTCCGACTTACTCACCATGGAGCAATAGTTCTGATTTCTGTGACAGATGGATTAACTACTCAGGAATTGATCATAACCCGGAGGGAATATCCTAAAAGCACAAACTCTGGAGGGATAGGACGAGTACTGAGTTTCACACGTCCCACTCCCTACACTGATTCAGCCACAGGACAAATGGTGTGGCCAGAAAAGAACAAAGAAGATCTCCAAAGAGATCAGTGATCAGTATGGAACTGACCCAACACCCTCCTCCCAAGTAATTCTCCAAATGTCAGAACTGCCTGACTAGGGCACGACTGAGAGAGATGAACCCAGGCAGAGACTGGACGCCAGCCACAATAGGGAGACTCCACTCCAGGATAAGCCTGGCTGGAGTGCCTTCCCACCCCTCCCCACCAGGACCTGAGGATGAGACAGTCCTGTGCCTCCCCACCAAAGGGGATGCCCTGATCATGCTAGAGGGGGAGGAGAGGACTGCAGCCCCATCCATCCCCTCTGCCTTCTCGTCCTTTCCTGGGCAGGAAACAGGAGAGATTGTGAATGAGGCTGATGTTCTGTAGGAGATAGTGGAGGAGCAACTGAGAGGAACAATTACTGAACCTACCACAAGAGGGAAGGATTTTTTGGTCTGTTTGTTAGTTTTTAAATTTTTTAAATATTTTTTCTTTCATTTCCTTTTTCTTTTGTTCTTTATCTTTTTCTTCTCCTTTCATTTTGTTTTAGGCCTGTGTGTGTGTGTTTGCTTTTCCTGGGTGTTTTTTTGTTGTTGTCTTTTGCTTTGTTTTGCTTTGTTGTTATTCCAGTTTGTTTTGGGGTGTGAGTATGTGTCTAAATTGTGTTTGTGTGTGTGTGTGCATGCATGTGTGTGTGTGAGAGAGAGAGAGAGAAAGAGAGGGAGACAGAGAGAGAGAGAGTTAAATCATTTTTTTGCTTTAGTTTCTGTGGGGTTTTTTTTTCATTTTTTTTTTTAATTTGTGTCCATCGTATTTCATTCTACTTTTTTCTGTTCTCATCATTGCTGTTACTCTATCTTGGACTCAGGGGTACACACACATAATCATTGCAATATCATGAGTGGTGGTGGGGAGTGGGTCTCAGGGAATCCATACCACAATCAGTGGACATTGTCATTTACAAGTAATTTCTGAATCTTAGCTCCCCATCCTCCACCTTATTCAACTCTCAAAACTACAAGAGACAGCAAAGCTTTCCACCCACAGCCCTGTTTCAGAATAGAACAAACCCAGAGCCTTGCTCAGGGAAGAATAGAGGGCTGAGCAAACATCAGAAGTGAAAATCTCTCCCACTGCTACTGAATAACAGAACTAAAGAGAAAAGAAAGAGATCTGTCACAAATGGGGAAAAAAACCAATGAAAGAACACAGGTCATTTTCAGTGCAACAAAGAGAAATGAGTGAAAAAATATACCTCAGAGCCCAAACAGTGGAAGTCCCCAACAACTGGACTGAGAATACAGCAAGGATTAGGAAATGGATGAAAAGAGTGAAAAAACCTCACGAAAGAAAAGATGTAGCACTAAAAGAACTTGTAACAGATATTTTGGTCATAAAAATTTCATCCAGGAAATAAATAACAAGATGACAATCATGGAAAGCAGAATTAATCAAGCAGAAGAAAGAATCTCAGCCCATGAAGAACAAAACATGGAATTAACCAAATCTGTTAAAAAAAAAAATAGAAAGAAGACTCAGAAAGAACAAAGCCTCCAAGAGATGTGCAATTATATCAAAAGGTCAAATCTATGCCTGACTTGTATTTCAGAAGAAGAAAGGAAAATGGAAAACACCTTGGAACAAGTATTTTAAGAGGTTATCCAAGAAAACTTTCCCCATCTCACCAGAGATATGCCCATTAAAACACAAAAGATAAAGGGAACCTCACAAGACATCAAATGAGAAGACCAAATTCTAGATACCTAGTAATTCATCTACACAAAGTAGGCACAAAAGGAAAAATCCTAAAGGCAACAAGAGAGGCACGTCAGACTACCTACTGAGAAAAACCAATCAGAACAACAGCAGATCTATTGGCAGAAACACTACAAGCTAGAAAAGATGGGAGTCTAATATTCAAAGTCCTCACAGATAAACAATTTCCACCCAGTATATTCTACCCAACCAATCTCAGCCTCATTATCAATGGAGGACTAAAATCCTTCCCAGACATCCAATCCCTAAGAGATTATGCAGCTTCCAGACCAGCTCTACAGGAGATGCTTAAAAAAGGTATTAAGCACAAAAGAAAGAAAATAAAATGACCACACACTTCCCAAGAAAACAGCAGAACACAGAATCAATAGAGAATACACTGCACCAGCAAACTTGAAAACACACACATACATCAACTCAAAAGCTAAAAGGAAAGAAGCAATCAAAGAAAAAACCTCATGACAGGGATAAACAATCTCATTTCAATAATCAACCTGAATGTGAATGGACTAAAATGCACCACTAAAAACACACAGAATAGCCAGCTAGTTAAAAATCATCACCCAGTAATTTGCTGCCTCCAGGAAACTCATCTCACCACAAGGAACACACACAGACTTAAAGTTAGAGGATAGAAAACAAGTTTCCAGGCAAATGGATCACAAAAGGCAGGAGTTGCGATATTAATATCAGTAAAACAACCTTTAAGCTATTAAAAATTTTAAAAGATACAAAAGACACTACATAATGATAAAAGACTCAATCCAACAACAAGAAATATTCATCCTAAACATATATTCACCCCAATCAGGAGAACCAGCATTTAGAAAGCAACTACTAAGTAAACTAAAAAGAAATATTGATTCTAAGACCTATTATAGCTGGGACATAAAAACCCCACTAACAACCCTAGATAGATCATCAAGGCAAAAAATCAACAAAGAAATCCAGAACCTACTCTCGACCCTTGACTAAATGGACTTAATAGATACCTATAGAATATTCCACCCAATAACCACAGAATATACATTCTACTCACCACCATATCTAATGTACTCCCAGATAGATCACATTCTCTACCATAAATCAATCATAAACAAATTCCATAAGATTGAAATACTGCCATGCACCTTCTCAGACCACACTGGAATAAAAATAATTATCAACACCAACAAAATTCCCCCAAAACCCACAAACACATGGACACTAAACAGCATGATGCTGAACAACTACTGTGTCAACACAGAAATCAAAAGAGAAATTCACAAAAGTCAACTCTAAATGGATCAAAGACCTAAACATAAAACCTCAAACCATAAGAACCTTAGAAAATGCAGGAGACATCCTTACAGAAATCAGAGTAGGAAACCAATCCCTGATCAAAACCCAAAGTATGCATTCCATAAGTGATAAGATAGACAAAGGGGACCTCATTAAGCTGAAAAGCTTCCTCAAAGCAAAAGAAACCATCAGGAGAGTGAGGAGACAGGCCACAGAATGGGAAAAAATATTTGCCAACTGTATATATGACAAAGGCCTAAAATTCAGGATCTACAAGGAACTCAACCTACCAAAAGGAAAAGAAACAGCCCTATTAAAAAATGGACAAAAAATATGAATAGACAATTCTCAAAAGAAGATATATGGGCAGGCAGCTGACACATGAAAAAGTGTTCAGCCTCAATAATCATCAGAGAAATGCAAATCATAAACACATTGAGATACCACCTAACCCCAGTAAAAATGGCCATCATTAATAAAACAAACAACAACAGATGCTCCTGAGAATGTGAGAAAAAAAACTTCTACATTGCTTGTGGGAATGCAAACTAATGCAACCTCTTTGAAAAACAGTGTGGCTATTTCTGAAAGAACTAAAAATTGAACTTCCATATGATCCAGCAATCCCCCTGCTGGGAACATACCCAAGGGAACTCAAATCACTCTATTAAAAAAAGGTATCTGCACATGCATGCTTATTGCAGCACTATTCACAATAGCAAAAACATGGAACCAACAGTGCTGCCCATCAAAACTGGACTGGATTTTTAAAATGTGGTACATATACACAGTAGGATATTACACAACCATAAAAAAGGACAAACATATGGACTTTGCAGCAACTTGGATGGATTTAGAGTCTATCACACTCAGTGATCTATTGCAGAATAAAGAAGAGAGTACCACATGTTCTCACTCATAAGTGGAGCCTGAACAATTATCATAATACTATAAGAAAGGGATTGGCAGTAGCAGGACACTGCTGGGGTAGAGGTCAGGGTTAGAACACAGCATCAATAAGGGTACCTGATCTCAAACCAGGCAAAGTGGGGACCAAAGGGAAGCTCAAACTTTACCTGTATGGCAACCATTTGTATACCTAATCTTGAATTGTACCCCACATCTTTAAAATAAAAAATAAAAATAAAGAAGGACACAGAAGACAAGGGCATAGGATGCAGGCAGCAGCACTTGACCATAGCAGGTAAAGCTCTGCTGACCTTCACCTTGCCACTTGAGCGGCTCTCATGGGCCTACTCGCTTCTGTTCCTGCTGCTGCAGAATGAATGGATTAATAAAATTAAATCACTCTTGAAATTTAGAATATAACACCGATATGGCAAATAAAAATTTCAAAATGCCACTAATTCCTGAGGAACCATAAGAGACCATATTTCAAGGCATAAGCAAGGAATATATTGAAAAGTTAGAAATGTGCAGAATAAAACTGCTAATCTCTTTGGCTTTATAAGCAACTGCATTCATTTGCTAGGGTTACTAGGACAAAATACCATTGACTGAGTGGCTCAAACAACAGAAGTGTATTTCTTCACAGTTTTAGAGGCTGCAAGTCCAGAATCTAGGTGTGGAGGTGTGGGCAGGACTTCTTTCTCCTGATGCCTCTCTCCTTGGCCTGCAGACGGCTGCTTCTCCCTGTGTCTTCGTATGGTCACTCCTCATATTTGTCTCATCCTAATGTCCTAATCCCCTCTCCCCTTAAGTTCACCAATTATACTAAATTAATGCCCATCCTAGCAGCCTCATTTTAATGTAATTATCTCTTTAATGACACTGTCCATATACAGCCACATCCTGAGTTCCTGAAGGTTGGGGCTTCAATGTATGAATTCTAGGGGGAACATAATTCAGCCCATAACAGCAACTGTTTTGTTTTGTTTTTCATTTTAGTAGAGTGCACAGCAAAAAACAAGAGTCACTTATAGGAAAAATGTTTTTCTCTCTTTCTAAAAAAGGAATAGCAAGCAATTATCCCTAACAACTAATTGCTAGACATTCCAGTGGTTTTGATACAATCAACAGGGAAAACCTTTATTAACTCCAGTCCCATAAATTAGAGGAGAAAAAAATTCCCTTAAACCTCAATGCATAGCAACCATGTGCTTACTCAGACATGGCTCTGGTCAAAGTCCAGGTATGGTAGAAATGTACCCAGGGCAGAGGCAGCAATCACCTGCTGGAAACTGGTCCTGCCCAGCACCATCTAGACACAGCAGGGTTGAGAGAGACAAGATCCCACTCGTCCTGAAACTTAATCTCTAGGTCAGGGAAGGAGGACAGATGATCTATGAATAAATAAGTAAATGAACAAGAGAACCTTGGGGAATGTCAATGGGATAGATGTGACAAAGTGACTGGGGAGGCCATGGATTAATCAGGAAAGGACTGAGTGCCCAGGCAGGGGGAAGGGAAGCAAAAGCCCCAGGTCTGGGGAGATCAGAGGGCTCTCCCTGTGGGATGGCCAGGAGGATGCAGACCCCACAGCAAGGGTGTCTCCCACGCATGGCACCTGCTCTCTCTAGACCACCGTCTTCCTTGCTCATGAGCCTTTAAAGGTGTCATGCTCAGTTGTGTGTGCGTCTTGCAAACGAGGCCCATGTTCTTGGACTGCTAGATTCCCTGCTGAATGCATGTGTGTTCTGTGGACATCATCCATGTTCTCTTCATTATTGACCCAGTCAATCACTTGATGTTTCTTTTTGGTTTTAACAGTAAGGCCAGTTTTAGATGCCATTTCTTTTTCTCTTTTCTTTCTTTTTTTTCTGTTTTTTGTTTGTTTGTTTGTTTTTGAGTCAGAGTCTCACTCTGTCAACCAGGCTGGAATGCAGGAGCACCACCACAACTCACTGCAGCCTCAACCTCCAGGGCTCAGGCAATCCTTCTACCTCAGCTGAGTGGCTGGGACTACAGGCACATGCCACCATATCTGGCTAATTTCTTATTTTTAGTAAAGATAAGGTCTTATAAATGTTGCCCAGGCTGTTCTCAAACTCTCTGGCTCAAGCAATCCTCTCAAAGTGCTGGAATTATAGGCGTGAACCACCATACCTGACCTACCTCTTCTAGCATTAGAGTTTTGTGACTCCTATGTTATTCTACTTCCCTAACCCTTTGAACTATTTATGGTACATACCTTATGTACATGTTTTTATCAAGTCCATAAAAAATTAAAAACACTAATAATACTTAGGTTGTCCTGATAACAAGAATTGCTTCCGTAGCACATATTCTGAGATAGCATGTCTGAAATAAAGAAAAATTACAAAATGTGATTGGTGAGAGAATAATACATAAATTTTTCTTAATTTTTAGAAGTGAGTCATAGTCGAACTACAATGCATATATATACTGAAATCTTTTTAGATATACTTTCATATAAATGTTCTTAATACTATTGTACATCACTACACATTCTAGGATTAGCCAAACAATTAGCAAAATAAATTGACTGTGGTGAAGTTAGGTCACAACATTTAGTATAGAAAATGTTTAAAATAAAGAATAGCACTAGCTGCAAATGTTAAGATGTAGTGATTATCCATCCTAAACTTGATGTGCGTTCATGATAGGAAATCTAACTTTCTGCCTGTGTTCTTGCACAGTGGGGATTTTGTAATATAGTAATTTATTGTAGGGTAAGCTCCTTTAATTAGTATTCTCAAGTTCTCAAGAGTATCAATTTCGGTTTATAATCACCTTTTTTTTTAGTTGGAATCTCGTTCTGTCACCCAGACTGGAGTGCAGTGGCTGCTCCCGGCCACTGTAGCCTCAATCTGCTGGGCTCCGGCGATCCTTTCACCTCAGTCTTCCAAGCAGCTGGAACTACAGGCGTGTGCTACCACACCTGGCTAATTTTTTGATTTATTGTACAGATGAGGTCTTGCCAAGTTGGCCAAGCAGGTCTCGAACCCGAGGGCTCAGGCAATCCACTCTCCTCAGTCTCCCAAAGTGCTGGGATTACAGGCTGAGCCACTGAGCCCGGCTTATAATCACTTTTAACTTGGTAGTAGGTGTCCATTAAGTAGCCCACAGTCAAGTGAAACCTAGTAAACTGTGCAACTTTTGTCCTAGATAATCCATCAGGCATATTTTTTATGAGTCATTGATCCATTGAAGCAGTGCTTACAGTTGGCATGTCATAATTTGAGATTTATGGCTCTAGATGTTACGAATGTGCAAGCAATCAAGTATGACTGTCTTTGGTTAGAATCGGGAGAAATTTTGCCAAAGGAAAAATCTCTCCGAATTTGATACTGACTCCAGGGTCTTAAGGGCTACAAGCAACTCAATGAGTAATGTAGCCACAATCTTTACATTCTGCTCCAGAAAATACACAATTGGGTAACAGTTAAAGTAAAAATGGAGAATAACCATTGTTCACGATTTAGCAGCACCCAGTGGAGTTGAAGCAACACAAAGACTAGAAACCACTGGATGATATGTGGGCATCGTAACTGATGTTTCCATGCAGGGAGAAGAGGCGGTTGGGAAAGCCTGCTGCAAAAGAAAGGGTTTGATGTTTAGTGCAGGTTCCACCCTGAGTCAACCTCTCTTCATGCAGGGGTGTATGTACGTGTGTGTGTGTGTGTGTGTGTGTGTGTGTGTGTGTGTGTGTGTGTGTGTGTGTGTGTGTGTGTTTTAAAACCCCATCCAAGTGCTACTCTCTGCCAAAGACTCTGATTTCACAGGAGAATGATTCACATTAAGTTATCAGGCCAGAAAGATTTCAAACTTCTGCTTCAGGGAAACCCAAGGTGAACAAATTACCGAAGCCCTGGCTGAAAAGAAAGGGTCTTATTTACCAGACAATCTGAAAAACATACAAGGCAGATGGCTCCTTCCCCGACACTCACTTGGAAATAGGCCAAATAGGCTGCCTTTCTCAGTGCCCTGCTGCCCAGATCTGCTCCCCTCTAGCCCCATTTCAATTACCAGGAGAAGGGGAAATGGGGTAACAATTGTCATTTTCCTGGGAAGGCAACGATTAGCCTCTGCTGTTTCTATGGAGAGCAGTGCATTTCTTCAGTGGCCACCCCCTCGACAAATTAGAATGGCATCCAGAGAATTCTGCTGGCATCAGAACAATCCGTAAGAAAATAATCTCCATCCCTGGGTAAACTTTGCCCAGGCAGGAGACTTAGTTTGCCCTCAGTTATGCCCCTACCCATTTTGATGGATATTGGACTGAAACCAGGTGATAGAGAATACTGCAAGGTCATTTTCTGGCCTGAGCCCTTCCTTGCAATGTCATGTATGAGTACAACTGAACAAGTGTTATTGCATGAGACGAAGGAAATTTCCAGAAATCCACTTCTCAACTGGCCACTGCCTCCTAGAAATGAAGTAGCAGGTATACAATTCTTCCATGGAAATGTTTTGTTTGATGGAGCTGAAACTCCATCTGCCCTGTCCCGCCATTGCTCTATACTAGATTTTAAGTATGATAATTAATACTAATGGATTGCCTGCCCACTGTATTATATTGAAGTTATTTCTGGTGTAACTCACAGCCTCACCACCCTCACCCCTACTGGTCTGCAGCTGTGAGGAGTAAAAAGAAAAACTGATGAAAAATAACAGCACAGCAAACAGATCACTCTCAATTTGACATATTACAAGAGAGGGGGCTGAAGTGGTATTACCCGACCACCTCTCACTCAGGAGGCCTGGCTAATTTCCAAATGAAGGTTGCTCACCATGAGCTGCTGAGCACATACCAGCTGCTGGTGAGAGCTGAGTACGGAAGGAAGCCCATACAGGCCAAGAACTAGATAGAGAAGAAGGCCTTAAAAGATCTCCAGAAAGATGTGTATGCAGGTAGCTCTCTGGCAGAATGACTTGAGTTCCTCCGGGTGTATTCCCAATAGGGGAATTGCTGGGTCATATGGAAATCAATTTGTAGTTCTTTCAGAAATTACTACTGTCTTCCAAAGAGGTTGCACTAGTTTGCATTCTTGCCAGCAGTGTAGAAGCATTCCTTTTCCCCAGCATCCTCGCCAGCATCTGTTGTCGCTTCTTTTATTAATGATGTGCCCCAGTCAACGCTTGGATGATTCCCATAATCACAGCATTCATGGACCAAGAGTATGAGAAAAAGACCAATGGACAAATGTCACAGAGAGACCACAGCAGCAGACAGACAAGGCATATGCTCCCTTTCCTTAGATGGTCGTAGAGGAAGAAAGAGAGAGAGAGAGACAATAGATAAATATGTAGATCGGATAGATAAATAATCAGTCTTCAAAATTATACTTCCCAAGATGCAAAGTCAGTTTGAGAAGTTGTGGCAGCATCCAGATTGGTAATAACACTATATTTTGTTTGCAAAATATTCTCTCCAGAAGGGATGATGAAGAGTGAGAGGTCCAGAGTCCCCACCGTTATTAACAAATGACAAAATGGTACAACACGGAAAATTATTGAAACTTTCTGTTTATGTACCTTACCTCATTACAAAAAGTAATGAGGAGGCTTAGAGAAATACTCATTTTCATGTAATAAAAAATTAAATACATTAAAAAGTCGAGACAAAGTGAAAATTTGAAAATGGGGAAATAATATGAAGTCCAGAAGAGTTTATAACAGAAAGTTGTATGCAACTAGGTTAGCACAGTGCTTAAAGGAGCTGCCCATTTGTCTTGAAGTTTTTGGAAAAGAAAACAAAGAATAAACCAAAAAAATCACCTTTTCATTTAAAAAGAAACAGAAGAGAAAGAAAAAAAGCATAAACTCAGACCGACCCCCCCAAAAAATGTTTCTAATGTAACAAAGTGGGTGGGTAGTATATATGGTAAGTTTCACTGTTAAAACATTTTGTCCTTAAAGTAACACACTTGGAATAATATAAATGACTCATCAGAACTTGAAAGTGGCCCTTAATCCAAGAAGTCCATCACCACCAACAACTATCAGCAAATGTTCACATCTCCCTTAAGAAAAAAACAAAAAATTTAAGTTGAAAATGAATCAACATTTGTGGTTTAAGTAAAAACATTATTGAGTAGTAACTAGTACTAAGCTCTCAGCTAAACATTTTACACAGGTTATTTCATTTAAAACATCTAAAGGAGGACGATGCTTTTGTTGTCCTAAATGAACAGGTACTAGAACCCAAGGAGTCTTGGAATGGTTAAGTTGTCCAAAACCAAATAATTATGTAGAAAGAAGCCCCTGTTTGGATATAACCTGTTAACTATGGTGCCCATCTGTATGTTCAATCACATAATAAATAATTTGTGGTGCTGCATCAGAAACTCAAAATATAAGTATTTTTGGTAAGATTATTATTGTAAACATATCTGGTAGAATATAGAAAAATATCATTTTATAGGCTATGCTTGGGGGAAGCAAATTCCTTCTCTGCCCATTTTGATGCATACTGGACTGAAGCCAGGTGATGGCTAATACTGCAAGGTCATTTTCTGACCTGAGCCTCTCCTTGCAATAAGTCATGTTTGAGCGCAACTGAACACGTCTTATTGCATGAGAAGAAGGAAATTTCCAGAATTCACTTCTCAACTGGCCGCTGCCTCCTAGAAATGAAGTAGCAGGTGTAAAATTCTTCCATGGAAATGCTTTGTTTAATGCAATTGGAACTCCATCCACCATGTCCTAACATTGTACTATACTAGATTTCAGGTATGATAATTAATATTAATGGATTGCCTGTTCACTGTATCATAATGAAGTTATTTCTGGTTTAACTCACAACCTCACCCCTGCTAGTCTGCAACTGTGAACTTTCTGAAGTCAGGAATATATCTTTTCTTCTTTTTGTCTCCTGTGATTGGCTCAGATCCTCTTATCACGTGAGAGCTGCACTATAACAAATATCTGTAGAGCTTTACAAACAAAAGAAGAATTATATGTCAGCCCTAAGCTAGCACATTACTTAACATCGCCTCACTTTAATTCCCTCCAAGTGTTCTGAAGAAGATGTTGTTAGCCACACATAGAGATAAAATAAATGAGCTCTAGTCATACGTTGCACTGCTAATAAAATAGCAAAACATAAATTCTAACTTAGGCCCATCTGGTTTCATAGCCTGCATTCTAGATACAACACTAGTTTTATCTGGGAGAAAAGACTATTAATGATTACTCAGTGGTCACATTCTTCATACAAATTCAGTAAGTCTCAATTTGCTTGTTTTTTTGTTCTTTACTGTGTTAAAAGATGCATGATCTGCCAGGACCACAGATTTGAGGTGACACCATGTCCCACCCCTCTGTAGCCAAGAATATGTATTCCTACTGCTTAGAGTGTGAACGAGGGTAGTATGTTCCCTGGATTTCTCATTGCACTTAATCCAACCTCACCCCCAGCAGAGAGAGGGAGACTGCCTCTCCCTGTGTACATCACACTGTGTCCTTCCACACTTGCCTAGTGATCCTTCTGCCTCCTCCTCCCCTAGGCTTACTTTTGAAATGAACTCCTTCCCTAATCCATCTTTCAATAGTAGACCCTTTCTTCAATGGGTTCAGAACATTGACATATTCCTGTGTCCAGCCCATCCCACATTTTTGCTGGGGGCACATATGAAGACTTCCATCTGCTTTTCTCTTTCCTTTTCAGTGAATAAAGTTCAACAACGTGCAGATTCCCCCCTTCAACGTCCATAAACAGTTCAAAAGCTGCACTCAGAGATAGCCCGTTTCCAACTCAGCTTCAATCCAAGGCCCTGCCTGCCTTAATGGAACCAACAGGCCCTGAATTTTGCTTCAGGAAGCAGAGTATTATGCATGGGTACATATGTGGGTTTATACACAACCACATAATGTTTGAGAATAGCAGTTCATTTATTTGAACATTATGTTATTCCGCAGTACCTTTCTAACATTGGCAAACATTTCTATTGGACATATTTAAAAGAGAATATTCATTATTTCCAGAGAATAATGGGTGGGTATGGATGGTAGATAGAAAATGCATCTGCTACAGTTTAAAGCATTTGCCATCCTGAGTTCACATGACACTCATTGTTTTTCTTTGAACATTTTAACATTACACTTGCAGAAAGTAAAGGTGGGATGCATCCATGCAATAAATGCCAAAGGACATCCCAGGGACTAGAGGAAATGTCAGGTATTTTTTTTTACCACCCCCTGATAAATCTTAAAAAGTCATATTAAGTAATGTGGTCCTTGATTGAACAATGTCTGCATAGACATCAAAACTAAACCACCAGTATCTCAGCACTTAGCAAAAAGGAAACTGTGTGTGTTCACATTTTTGATCAATGTATGCTCACACACAAAAAAAATGTTCTCATTGAAGTCAGAAAGTAATACAAGAGGAGATACTAAGGGTATTCAAGAATATAACTAAGCTGGGCTCGGTGGCTCAGCCTGTAATCCCGCGCCTTTGGAAGGCTGAGGTGAGTGGATTGCCTGAGCCCACGGGTTCGAGACCCGCCTGGGCAGTGAGACCTCATCTCTACAATAAATCAAAAAATTAGCTAGATGTGGTAGCGCGCGCCTGTAATTCCGGCTACTTGGAAGGCTGAGGCGGAAGGATCGCCAGAGTCCAGCAGGTCGAGGTTGCGGTGGCCGGGAGCGGCCACTGCACTCCAGTCTGGGTGACAGAGTGAGACTCCAACTCAAAAAAAAAAAAAAGGAATATAACTAAATAATCAACACAGCTTAAGTATCACCTTCAATGAAGTAATCAAATAAAAAATAAGTATTCTATGTGTGTGTGTGTGTGTGTGTGTGTGTGTGTGTGTGTGTGTGTGAGAGAGAGAGAGAGAGAGAGAGAGAGAGAAAGACTGGAACAAACATCTGTACTTTTTTTACATCCCTCAGATCAATGTGATGACACATTCATTCAAACAAATTAACAATTCCATTACAATTTGTATATTTGATGAAACACTAAGTTCACATGCCAATGGTGATTAGAAAGGGTAGTGAAGGCTTAGAAAACCAAAGGGTGGGATTGTATGTATAGCACACTGGTTAGAAACAGCTAGGCTGGAGTCAGGCAGACTCAGCTCAGAATCCAAAACCTTCACTCATTATTCAGACCAGGCACCTCTCTAAAATAAACCTGATTGATGCTTTGCTTATTCATTGCTGGCACACAGTAAGCACATCATAAATCTTAGCTCTCATTTTACAAATGGAGATAAAGTATTGGAAATGTTATGTGAAAAATAAGGCACTGAATAAGCAAATAGAGTGTGACCAATGTCAATGCAACAGGTGAGGTTGCAGATTGTTGGAAAGAGAAGACTTCCTAGGACATTACAAGTAGCACCCATCTATGTCACAAGGACAAATCAGAAAGTGTAAAGTGGGAAGAGACAAAAAGATGTACCTTTATGCATGACATTTTGGCCCTGTTCAGTTGCGGCCCAGTTACTTTTGATAGATGTAGTTCAGATTTTCATGCAAAAGTAACAAAGACTTTCAAGCTTCACTCAGCCCAGCATCCATACTTGGGCTATTTCCCAGGTGCTTGATTTTTTTCTGCTGATCAGCTTTCCCTCCTTCATCTGCCAAGGCAAGATTGAGGTTTTGTGGTCACTTTCCTTTTTCCATTACCAACTGCATATGGAGTTTGTAAATGTTTAGTTTTTGCCAGTCACTTAAGAGAAAATACATATTAGTGGAATGGATGATGCAGTGAATGACAAGGGCTTGCTACATCATAAACACAATATTAATTAAGTTTTCCTTGAATCATAGTAGCATATATGTAGAAACTTACAAGCATTTTCTTGTTTGGGGGACATTCAGATTGATGTAAATGACTTGTTTTTACATCTTTAGATTTTATGTTGAGGACATTTAACTTTGCTGATTTCTTCAATCTGAGGAAATAAAACATTAAGTTGTAAGCTCTCTGTGGATGGATAGTATTCAGAGATATGGAGGCTTGGCAGTAAAAAACTAATAGGACTCTAAATCACTGCTGCTTAACAAAAATGCAAACAGAAGATTTGATGCTATTGCATGTTTCTTGAGCAACAGTTCAGCCATTATGCTTCTGCGTTTAATTGGATCCATTCGCACAATCTCTGCATCAACTTAGGTATTCTCCTTTTAAGCCACACTTGCAGTAACAATCATTTTCAACCTGTACTTAGGCCCCGCTTCTTTACAGTTGAAGCTATTCACAAGTGATGACTCTAAGAGTCTGAAGACCTGGACTCTTTCCCAGCTCCATTCTGAATGGGCCGTGTGAACAAAATTGACATTTGTTGCCCCTCCAGGCCCCACCTGCCACTGCAGCATCCAAAATCAGCATTGACAGACCATTGCAAGTCCATCTCTCTGCATGTAATTGTAGTATGGATATAATTTACTGAACTATGCTTAGTACTGAAGAGCGGTTCCGGTGTAGCATAAAACAGGTCTGCATCTCTCCAACCTAGCCACATTTCTCTGGCAACAGCTGACATTTCCACAAGTCTCTGGCAGAAACAAGAGACAACAAGGTCACCAATATAATGCATAATCAATATGTCCGGATTATTTCCCCCATGTCTTAACCCTTAAGGATGTATACTTTTTCGTTTGTTTGTTTTTACAAGTATATAGTGGGTCAGACACACCTCTTTACACTTCCCTTGTCTCCCACTTTGCTAACCTTAATTAAACTTTTTTCCCTCAGAAGAAGAAATCAGACCTTTCTAAAGACTCCTTTACTGATATCAATCCATTGCTTAATACTGCCCTCCTTTTTTTGCCTGATAATGGACCACCAACAATGGTGTGGTTCTAAGGTAATTCTGGTCAGTCTACCAAAAATGCACAGTAAGGGTTTTTGTGTCCTCTGCTTTCACCTTTTGATGTAGAGGTCCACAAACTTCACCCTCAGATCATGCTAATGCTGCCATTTTTTAAAAACATGGGTACTATGAAGGGGCATGAAATTCAATTGCACATACAAATGATTCTTCTTTTATAAATATCTATGATTTCCCCTATAGCTTATTGAATATGTATATTTGCTCCCCCCAGTTAGCATAAATTCCTGGTCCCTTTGTCCTGACCCTTGAAGTGACTGTTTCTGGTTTCTGACTGGAAACTATACTTTACAGCCTGTCAGAATGGCTACCCTGCAGAGCATCCTTTATGAGAAATAAAGCTCTCTTTTCTAATTTATGAACCTTGTCATTCTTCAGTTGACAATAGGAATAAAAACATATCTAACACAAGCCAGGTCTATCATAGATTATAAGAAGTTAGGTATCAGTTTCACATTGTATACATGTAAGTAGATTGATCTTGGCACAAAGTCACCTCTGTCAATTATCTCCCTTTTAAAATTCTCTACATGGCAGTTACTATGACCTGCATTTGAATAGCATGTATGGGTGTATGAGTGTTATGTTTGTTAGACTCCTTCATTTTCTTCATAAGAAAGGACGTTTCATGAGAATATAGACCTCTTATGAGCAAAGTATTGATCCTCAAGTTTATCTGAAGCATAAGTGAATATGGAACCAGAGGAAGATTTTCATTCTCTGGTCAATCTATAAGTCACATCCATACACCTATTCTATGCAGCACTCCAGTCAGTCCCTGGTCTAGAGCAGGCATTGGTGAACATGTCATGAATACATGAAAGCTTACTGTTGCAGCCGGTAACTTATCAGAGTATGAGACTCCTTCCTCAATCTCCATAATAATGTACATCTCAAATAAACTTGAGGATTGACTTGCTGCTTTATTCCAGAAAATTCACATTAGCTTCTTTGTTCAGCTTTTCAGAGGGGAAATCAAAATTGCAACTTCAAAGACAGAACTCCTTTGGCCCTGTTGAAATAGAAAGAAATCATCTGAGCATTGGGTTGCCACATGACAATGTCATCCAAGGCAGACAGATCATAGCTAGGCTAAAGAATGTTACCTACCCTTGTTATAAATGAGTTTATAAATGTGCAGAAAATTGCAGCACGAGAGCATTCAAATATGACATGAAGTAATGAGGGGCAGGAGAGAGGGCATATTCACTTGGAGTTTCAGACATTAAAGTGAGTCCCAACATCTAGGGCTATCTGGAGGCCAAGTCTGAATTCTGTTTCCTTACTTGAGTTAATTTTCTCAAGGCTAATTAAAATAGTTGTCTAGAAGCTTCACAATGTCCATAAAACTCCCCGTTTTCAGCCTTTCTCATTCAGCACATTCCTCAGTTAACCTCTATTTATAAAATGTTGAGACAAGTTTCCAAATAATGCAGGACAGAATTCCCACCACTTTTTCCTCAATTATCAGTTAACACTGTAATAGTCAAGCCCTGTCACAAACAAGGGTAAAATGAGATCTGAAGAAAGAGATAACATTACATCTTTTTTCTTTGTTCATTTGTTTTTGTTCTTAAGAAGAAAATAAAAACAGAAAAGAGGGTTTTAATAGGGGAAGGCAGAGAGTAAGGGGTCTGATTTATTCCTAATTCTCTTTGCTATTGCCTTTGATGGTAATGACATTTACTTTTTCGACATCATTTCTGAGGTTTTACTTACTATGTAGAAGAGTCAAAACTTGGTGTATGCAGTTGAAGATTAGGAGGACAGCATGCAGGGCTGAAATTTAGACGCTTTTAGTAAAACATTACATTATTTTCCAAAGTTGCCCAATCAGTTTATACTCTTATTAGAAGTTCCATCAGATGAATTTTTGCCAATGAAATCAACTTAAAATGTTATATCAAAGCAGTTTGATTTACATGTCTATATCACTAACAACTAGAGCAAGTACTCCTTTTTAATTGGCTATTTATGTTTTTGTCTTCAAGGAAATGCTATTTGTGGTTTTTGTCCATTTTCCCATTCATCTTTTTCTCTTTTTTTTGTATATGATGGAGGTAGCTAGATAGATAAATAGATTATAAATGAATATTGAATATGTTACAGCTATATGTGTTATGTGTCACAAATATCTTCTCACTGTTTTTTCCATTTAAAAAATCTTGTTCTTTTTTCTAACATAATCTGTGATAACCAGATGTTTTTAATCTCAATATAGTGGACTCCATTAATCATGTCCTTTGTGATTAGTGTTTTTAATGTCCTGGTTAAGAAATCTTTCTTAACACCAAGATCAGTATGATTTTCATCTACATTGCTCCTACCAATTGGTAGGAGACTTTCTTCTGACATTTAAGTTCCTAATCCATCTGGACTTAATTTTCTATAGTGGGACATAGAAATCTATTTAATTAATTCCATATAGAAATACATTTCCACAACTCCATATATTATATTGTCCCTCCTTTAGATAAAGAGTTGCTATACTTGTCATCATTGATTATCATTCTTAGTTTTCCATCTGTTGCTATATTCCATACTGTTTCATTAATTCATTTGTTCCCAAAATCAAAATAGTTAGTTCCTAAAGCATTATAACTTGATCAACTTGGGTTATATCTGTCTTTGTCACTTTAAAAATTGAGAGCTCTTTGAAGTCAGAGAATGTGCCTGATTTCCCTCTGTCTCTCCAGGAATAGCTTATTGTCTGACACATAAAGTGCTCTCAGGAAATACCTCTTCTTGCTACTTTTGAAACTGAGTGTATAAAATTATATAAAGCATGAGAGTAAAAACTGAAGAAGAGACCTGAACCCTGCAAAGCTGCAGCTGTGGTTAGAAATTGACAAATCTACTGTATCCAGATCCATTCTCCTCCTTGCATGATTGTGTACACAGGCACTTCAAAAGAGAGCAATTGATTATCTTCATGTCCCCATCCCTGGGGAAGGGGGAGACTTCCCACAGGTTGATAAACATACTTTGCCTTAAACCATGAGTCTAAGGCTGTGCAGATCTCCTTGAAGTCATCCTGAAGTTAGATCAGCTAAAGGACATGAGCAGCTCTAATCTCTGGGGACCCCACCTCCCATATATCCTCTTAAACTGTATCTATAATGACTTACTGACTGGGGTGAGTAGGCAATGGTTGTGAGATTTGCTCTATAGCATCTACTGTAAAACCTAAAAATAGTGTTTGAGATGCTTTTCAGACTTTGCACTCTGATGGACTTGAGATCTCATTTGAACCTAGCACGTACCAAAGAGCTGGCTCATCTGAGTCCTGTATTGCCCCTTGCTAGAAACTGGCTCCTGAACAAAGACAGTTTTGACACTCCATGACTTAATCTCCAACCAATCAGCAGCACCTGTTCCCTAGCCTTCTGCCTACCGAACTATTCCTTTAAAAACCCTAACTTAGGAGTTCTGGTAAGATGGTGACGGCATAGGTGGAATTGTGAGATTCTCCAAACGTGAGTTCCCTAAAAGACTCTTACTTTTCTTCCCCCACCCCCCTGCCTACCACCAGCTGCACCGGTCCAAGGCCTGGGGACCCTCAGTCCCATGCAGGATTGGACATTGCAGTCCCTGGCTGCTGCTGCTCCACTATACGCAACCCCCACCCGCACAGGAGTCTCAGGTCTCAGCTCCCTCCCAGGCTACATTGTCTCACCCAGCACCCAGCATCAAGCTGCCGGTCACCAAGGGAGGCTCTGAGCGTCCCCCCCTCAGAGACACCGGTTCCATTTCAGGCTGAAGTACCCTGTGAGGGGCCCAGAGCCACTCTCACCACTCACTGCCTCCCTTTGGAGCTTTGGAGCTCTGGAGTTCTGGGCCCACCCTGGCTGAGGTACACAGTGCGCGACCCCATGCTTGTGTAAGGGAACAGCATATTGTAAGGAGCTGCTGATTGGAGACTCTCAGCTCCAGAGGAGAGAACTCCTGACTCCCTACTCCACCCCTGCCTGCTGATGACACCTTGCATCCAGCACCCAGCTATGCAGCTGATCGCTGGCGCCTTGAACGCCACCACAGCCCATCATAGTGGATCGCCCAGGGACCCAGACAAGCAGAGAGAAAGGATCCACAAAAAAGGAGCTACCACCGTGGCCATAATCCAGGCAGAGATTTGCATTGCCCTGCCCACCTACGAGCAGCCTCCACCTCGGTTCCTAAGGTAACGTTGCTAAGGAGGAGACAAATCTCCCCTGCCCATGCTGAATCAGACACAGTCAACTAAACAACGCAGACCTCCCAGGCAGCAGGCTAAAAGAACAAACCCAAGCAGAGAGTAAATCTAATTGCCTGCAATGAGAGCAAAGGGGAGAGGTTGGAGATCAGAGCTGAAGAGATTTTAGACACTCAGGAAAGATTCCAGAGTTAATCTGATTTCTTATTTTGACTTTTGATTTTATCATTTTGGATGTTTGTTTTGCTCACTTTTATTTGCTTTTTGACTTACACTATCTGTTTGTGTTAGGGAAAATGCATCAAAAGTCATGATTTTATTGGTCTGTCTTTGTGTAGTTACCAGTATTCTTTAGGGAATTTTGCTTGCATGTTTTTTGACTTCTCTCTGGCCTTGTGTCTCTTTTTCACCTGTTAGTTGGTATGTAAGTCTGTCTTCCCTCTCACTCTTCTCTCTTTCTAACTTCCTATTGACACCTGTTGCTGGATGCTGGAATCAGCATATAGATTCTGAATCACAGCTTCCCCCTCAATTAAACCTTAAAACTGCAAAAAGTAGAGCTCACAGCCCACACTCCAACCTCAAAAGTAAACAAAGCCAGAGGACCCTCATAAGAAAGAACAGGAGATTGCACAAATGTAGCAAAAGTGACCACACCTTTCCTGAAAAACACAATTAAAGAAGGGGAGGGAAAGGAGGAGAGAGAGAAAAAACTAACAAATGAAGAAAAACCAAAAGAAGAATATGGGTCTCTCCCAGACCCCTGGGAGGGCAGACACTGAGAAAACTGACTTCAGAATGCAAACAATGAAGAGCCCCCAGAATGACTGATCTCAAACTACAAACCTAGATATTAAGACATTAATGGAGAGATTAAAAAGAATTGAGGAGAGACAAGAAGAAAGTAGGAAGGAGCTGATAACTGAGATAACAGTAATAAAGAATACTGTGAATGAAATAAATAACAAACTGACAAGCATGGAAAGCAGAATTACCCAAGAAGAAGAAAGAATCTCAGAGCTTGAGGGCAAAATATAGAACTAAAACAAACTGTTAAAAACACAGAAAACATGGCCAAAAAGACAGAACAAAACCTTCAAGAGATGAGCAATGACTTCAAGAGACCGAACCTAAGAGTAATCGGCAATCCTGAGGCAGAAAGAGAGACAGAGACCACACTGGAACAAACTTTCCATGAAATTATTCAAGAAAACTTCCCTTATCTAATCAGTGATGCAAAAATTCAAACATAAGAGATTCAGAGAAAGCCTGCAAGACAACAAATGAGAAGACCAACCCCTAGACACATAATAATTTGCCTAAACAAAGTAGGTATAAAAGAAACAATCCTAAAGGCAGCAAGAGAAAAAGACCAGATCACCTACCATGGAAGACCAATTAGAATAGCAGTAGATTTATCTACAGAAACCCTGCAGGCTAGGAAAGCTTGGGTCCATATCTTTAAAGTTCTAAAAGATAAACAGTTTCAACCAAGAATAAACTACCCAGCCAAGTTAAGCTTCATCAGCGAGGGAGAATTAAAATCTTTCCCAGATATCCAATCCCTAAGAACGTGCACTGCCATCAGACCACCTCTACAGGAAACACTTAAGAAAGTACTAAACATAGAAGAAAAGAAAAAAAGAACAACGTTGTTCACAAGAATACAGGCAAAAGAATAAAATACACATGAACCAACCCCAAAACCAAAAGAAAGACAAAAAACCAAGTGGAAGAACAACTCTATAAGAACTCTATGATAGGGACGAACTCTCACATTTCAATAATTAGCATGAATGTGAATGGACTAAATGCATCACTGAAAATACATAGAATGGCAATATGGATAAAATATCACCAGGCAACAATCTATTGCCTTCAAGAGACTCACCTCACTAGAAAGGACACTCACAGACTCAAAGTAAGAGGATGGGAAACAAATTTTCAGGCGAATGGAACACAAAAGAAAGGCAGAGTCATGATTTTAATCTCAAAAAAATACCCTTCAAGCTATCAAAAATTAAAAAAGATACAGAAGGTCACTACATAATGATAAAGGTTCAATCCATCAACAAGAAATATCTATCCTAAACATATATACACCAATCATAGGAGCACCAACTTTCATAAAGCAGCTCCTAGGTAAACTGAAAAAAGATATTGACTCCAATACCATCATAGCTGGGGACTTTAATACCCCATTCACAACCCTAGACAGATCATCAGGACAAAAAATCAGCAATGAGATCCGAAACCTCAATGTGACTCTTGATCAAATGAACTTAATTGATACCTACAGAACTCTCCATCCGAAGACCGCAGAATACACATTCTACTCATCACCACATGGAACATACTTTAAGATCGACCACCTATTTGGCCATAAATCAAGCATAAGCAAATATAAAAGGACTGAAACTTTACCATGCACCTTCTCGGACCACAGTGGAATAAAAATAATCATTAACACCAACAAGGTCCCCCCAAAACCTACAAAGACATGGACAATAAACAGCATGATGCTAAACAACTCCTGGGTCAACGATGAAATAAAAACAGAGAATAAAAGATACCTGGAAACAAATGAAAACAAAGAAACATCTTACCAAAATCTCTGGGACACCATGAAAGCTGTAGTAAGAGGGGAATTAATATCCCTACAAACGCACATGAAGAAAATGGAAGGATCACAAATTAACAGCCCAACAAGCCACCTAAGGAAGCTGGAAGAGCAAGACCATAAAAACCCTAATTTCAGCAGAAGAATCCAGATCACCAAAATAAAAGCCCAAAACCAGGACATAGAAGACAAAAAGATAATACCAAAAAACAAAAAAACAAAAAAAAAACACACACTGAAACAATAAGCTGGTTCTTCGAAAGGATAAACAAGATCAATGGTCCCCTACCTAGACTGACTAAGAAAAAGAGAGAAAAAACCCAAATAAGCACAATCAGAAACACAAAAGATGAAGTCACATCTGACCCTGAAGAAATACAAAAGATCATTAGAGACTACTATGTACACTTGTATGGAAACAAACTTGAAAACCTTAAGGAAATGGAGGACTTTCTGACATCACACAACCTGTCTAGGTTGAAACAAGAAGAAATTGAGAACCTAAATAGACCATTAACAATCAAGAAAATTGATGACATAACAAGAAAACTACCAACAAAAAAAAGCACTGGAAAAGATGGCTTTCCAGCAGAATTCTACAAGACATTTAAAGAGGAGCTGATACCAGTCCTACTGAAGGTATTCCAGGTGACTGAGAAAGAGATGGAACTCTCTCCATCATTTTACGAAGCTATCATCACATTGATACCCAAGCCAGGTAAAGACCCAACAAAGAAAGAGAACTATAGTTCAATATCTTTGATGAACATAGATGCTAAATTTCTCAAAAAGATCCTAGCAAACTGGATTCAACAACACATCTCAAAAATCATCCATCATGACCAAGTAGGCTTCATTCCTGGGATGCAAGGCTGGTTCAACATTCATAAAACCATAAATGTAATTAAATACATCAACAGATGTCAAAACAAAAACCACATGATTATATCATTAGATGCAGAAAAAGCTTTTGATAAAATCCAGCACCCCTTCTTGATAAAAACCCTTGAACATCTAGGCATACGGGGAACATACCTCAAAATAGTAAAAGCCATCTACAAGAAACCCACAGCCAGCATACTCCTAAATGGACAAAAATTGGAACCATTTCCCCTGAAAACTGGAACAAGACAAGGGTATCCACTCTCATCCCTCCTGTTCAACATAGCTTTGGAAGTCCGGGCTAGAGCAATCAGAGAAGAGGAGGCAATCAGGGTATCCAAATCGGAAAGAGGAAGTCAAGTTATCTCTCTTTGCAGATGATATGATTGTGTACCTTGAAAATTCAAGAGAATCTTTCAGAAACCTCCTTACACTGATAAAGGCCTTTGGCAAAGTCTCAGGATACAAAATAAATGTACAAAAAACAATCACATTTCTCTACACCAATAATAAACAGAAACCCAAATAAAAACACAATTCCATTCACAATAGCCACAAAAAAAAATGAAATACCTTGGCGTCTTCCTAACCAGAAATGTGAAAGACCTTTACAATGAAAACTACAAAACATTGCTCAAAGAAATCAAAGATGACACAAACAAGTAGAAAAATATCCCATGCTCATGAACTGGAAGAATCAACATTGTGAAGATGTCCATCCTACCTAAGGCAATCCACATATTTAATGCAATACCCATCAAATTACAAGCAACATTCTTCTCAGACATAGAAAAAACAACACGGGAATTCACATGGAAACACAAATGACCAAGAATAGCCAGAATAATCCTCAGCAAAAAAAAAAAAGCAGGTGGTATCACATTAC
>NW_007256768.1:295963-335627 GCF_000164805.1 Carlito syrichta
CAGTAAATGGTGCTGAGAAAACTGACTGACCACATGCAGAAGATTGAAACAGGACCCCTATCTATCCCCATACACAAAAAGTAACTCTAAATGAATCAGAGACTTAAATGTAAAACTTCAAGCCTAAGAACCTTAGAAAATGAAGGACATACCCTCATGGAAATTGGAACTGGCCTCCAATTCCTGAACAAAACCTGCAACCCACAGGCCATAAGAGATAAAATAGATAAGTGGGACCTCATTAAACTGACAAGCTTCTGCAAAGCCAAAGAAACCATCAAGAGAGCAGGGAGACAGACCACAGACCTGAAAAAGTATTTGCCAACTTCAGGTCTGACAAAGGCTTAACATCTTGGGTCTACAAGGAACTCAAATGTGCTGAAAAGATAAAAACAAACAACCCCATTATAAAATGTGCAATAGATATGAACAGACACTTCTCAAAGGAAGACATCCAAGCAGCCAACAAACACATGAAGAAATGTTCAACCTCACTAATCATCAGGGAGATGTAAATCAAAACCACACTGAGATACCACCTAACTCCAATCAGAATGGCAATTATCAATAACTCAAAAAATAGCAGTTGCTGGAGAGGGTGTGGTGAAAAGGGAACACTTCTACACTGTTGGTGGGAGTGTAACTAGTGCAACCTCTGTGGAAAGCAGTGTGGCAATTCCTAAAAGCTCTAAATATCGACCTCCCATATGACCCTGCAATCCCCCTACTGGAAATATACCCTGAAGAACTCAAATATCTCTATCAAAAAGATACCTGCACACATATGTTTATCGCTGCATTGTTCACAATAGCAAGAACCTGGAAGCAACCATGTTGTCCATCAAAAGAGGACTGGACTTAAAAAATGTGGTACATATACACGATGGAATACTACGCAGTCATAAAAAAGAGCAAAATCATGAATTTCACTGCAACCTGGATGGAACTAGAGTCTATAAAACTGAGTGACCTCTCACAGAAAGAAAGATCTGAGTATCACATGTTCTCACTCATATAGTGGACCTTGATCATCCAACACAATACCATAAGAAAATGACTGACAGTGGTGGGAAACTATAGGGGGAGAGGAGAAGGGAGAAGGGATTAATGGTAGTAAATATCTGTCTGGGGATGGGGAGACACCTCTTATCAACAAGTGTGCCTGAATGAAGCATATTTGTATACCTAACCCTTAACTGTGCCCCACAATATCATAATAAAAAATATTGATTATAAAAAAAAACCCTAGCTTAAAATTCTAGCGAAGCAAAATTTAAAAATATCTCCTGTCCTTCGTGCTCAGCAGATTTATAATATTAAACTCCTTCTCTACTCCTATAACTGCTGTCAGTCTTCATTTTTCTGGGCAGTGTGCATAAGAACCTGGTCAGGCTGTAACATTTTAATATGTGGTACTTCTCCCATCAGGAGGTATAGTCTATATCTCTTCTTGAGCCATAGACAGTGTGTGGCTATATATCTATTAGGGTATAATAAAAGTGACACTATGTAACTTTGGAGAATGGATCACTAAAAATCAAGTAGCTTCTGCCTCATTCAATACAACTCTTGCCTTTGGAGCTTTAAATCACCACTTAAGATACTCTTACTATCTCAAGAGTGCTATGGTGAAAGTCAAAGCCACATGGAAAAACCACACATAAGCATTCCTGTCAAAGTCTTTTATCTACCCCATGGCTGATGCCAGGTAATTGAGAAAAGAATTATCCAAAATAATTCTAACCCCAGCTACTTTGAGTCACCTCTAGTAGTTAATTCTTTCCAGCTGAACCAACCACACTAAACTAGATAAAAATTACTGACCTACAGAATCTCTGAGGAAAATAAGAATATTAACAGATTGTTTTGTACCACTAAGTTTCAAAGTTGTTTATTATGCTGTAACACATAACCAAAATACCTGTTAAATGGTAAAGAAAGAAGATCCTGTAGACAGAAGTGGGGGCCACAGCAAGACTCTGGGACACAGGCCTGTGGTTCAGGGTAGCACTTCTCCTGACTGACTCTGCATCTCACTTTACTGGTCTCAGTTTTCCCTCTGCAAAACCATTGCATTGCACTCAATAACTTTAAAGTTTTCTCCTAATTCTTTATCTCTAATTGTAAACAAATTCAATCTGATAATCCTGTAGCTGAAAGCCAACATAGATTTATTAATTAGACTCAGAACTTCTATTTCCAGGATTGGGTGTGAACAGTTACCCTTAATGTACTTTATTTACTAAATGTGTAACATTCACAACCTAAATTTATTGATAAAAAATTATTTGTCATTCCTAATTTATACTCTGACCACATTTAAAAGGCTTTGACATTGTGTATACATTTAGTAGTTGGAATTTTAAAAAGAACAGAAGAGTCAACATACACCAAAATTCATATTGCTATAGCTACCATATGGTAACAGATAGACAATGCCCATAAAAATCATTAAATTTAGTTTAAGTATTCTAGAAGCAAAGGTAAAACATTATGGGTTATTGAGCTTCATTGTTTGATAAAATTCAATAGGTAAACTTCTGAGCAAAGATCAAAGATGGTCCTATCAATATGCTGTTAAGTGAGAATCTGTCATGAAAAAAGCAATAATGCTTACAAAACCCAAATATAAGCTTGCTAATACAACAGTCAGTTAGAAATAAAAGTATTGCCATAATTTACAAATTAAAAAAACTGAGAATAAGAAATACTCATTAAAATTACTTAAAATTATATACTTTCCAAGTGGCAGAGCAAGATCTTAAAATTTAATAATTTAAAATTAACATAGACCTTAAAATTTTAATGTCTTTCTACTATGCTTATAATAAATATCAAATTCGGTTTAATATTGAGACTTTACACCAGGACATTGGCCAGTCAATGATCAGTGTCTTTGATAACAAGTATACAAAAATGTAGAGATGTGACTTTTCCTTGTATTAACTTTCACAAAAGCTGAGTTTAGAAATATATAAAACACTTGTAGGAATGATACAAGTGTGTGGCTTATTTTAGGGGAATGAGGGAGGCTAAGCAAATGAATCCAAAAATCATGAAAATGTGCCCCAGAAGAAATGATGGCCCTGTCCTCCTCCATCTCCCTCAAATATTAACCTCCTAAACCAGTTCTTTAACAGTTAATAAACAAAAAACAAAAAAAAAAAACAAAATTGATCTTCTTTGGTAAGCTGAAGTACTAAACATCATTAAATATTTTTATTTTGAGTTGTTGCAACATGCTGTAACCTGTGTGTAATCACAGAAGTATTGTGTGGTCCAGCAATTTTGGTTATTTTTTTTTTAATATCAGAAAAGAGGGAGTATCGTTCAGTTTGATCTCATAGAGTGTTGTTATTGTTTGTAAGTTTTAATATGAGAAAACATTAAGCTTTGAATCATGAAAAACATTCATTAAATACTGTGATTACAGTCACTCTTCACCTTCCTGTAGAAGACCCCTTGCTCAGCATGGTGCAAATGCAACCAGAGAATCCCTGGTCTCCTTCCTCATCATTTCTATCCATGAGGCCCTAAAACACTCGGCTGCCTTCCAGCCCTGGACTTCATTTCCATGAGTGGATTTCCTGGACACATAAAAAAATTGTTTTAACTTCAGACGTTTGCTTGCAATTTTATGTCGCCTGTCTTCTCAATTCTTTTATACCTTTAAATTTACGTGACTTTGGTTAAATACTCACCAGTGGCACAACACTCCTATAAATTAAAATCATCCACAAATTGTACCAAAAATCCCTTTCTCCTCTTACTGAGTGATCTTTCACAGAAACAAAGAACTGAGTATCACATGTTCTCACTCATAAGTGGACCTTGAACAATTATTGTAATACTATAAGAAAAGGATTGGCAATAGCAGAAAACTGCCAGGAGGGAGGTGGGGGTGGGATTGGCAGTGGTGGGAATCTGCCTGGGGAAGGGGGAGCACACCTCATCAACCAGGGTACCTGCATAATGGTCATTTGTATACCTAACCCTTAATTGCACCCCACATCTTTAAAATAAAAAAATTAAAAGTAAAATAAAAATGCTAAGAAAAATTTTAAAATAGCCCTGGATCTAAACTGAGAATGAATTTTCTTTTAAAAAATGTAACTTAATCCAGGGTCGGTGGCTCAGCCTGTAATCCCACGCCTTTGGGAGGCTGAGGTGAGTGAATTGCCTGAGCCCATGGGTTCGAGACCCGCTGAGCAGCGAGACCTCATCTCTACAATAAATCAAAAAATCAACCGGGCTGGTAGTGCATGCCTGTAGTTCCAGCTACTCGGAAGGCTGAGGCGGAAGGATCGCTGGAGCCCAGCAGGTCAAGGCTGCGGTGACCGGGAGCGGCCACTGCACTCCAGTCTGGGCGACAGAGTGAGACTCCAACTCAAAAAAATAAAATAAAATAAATAAATAAATAAATAATGTAATTTGATTTAGAATTTTTATTTTTAGTCTATCTAAATAGTTTAAACACATTTCTTTGTTCTAGACATTTTAGCAGGTCTCAGTCTTCTTATGGTCCTTTCATAGGAGTCAGGAAAAATACATGGTTCCTTTCTGTGTGTCTTTTTTAGTTTTTAGTTAGGTTTTTTTTTTTTTTTCCTGCCTGGAATACTCTTTCTTCACTCTACCCCTAAAATCAGCTTTAAGTAGCCCAATTTTTACTTCCTTTTGGAAATCTTCCCCAATTTCCTCAGTCATAACTGAAGGGGGATCTCTTTATATGCTTTTAGGACAGCTGTGGTCTTATTGTAGCAATCTGGACATTGTTTATTCAACAAATTTGTCATTGAAAATCATATATACTACTTGCATGCCATATACCAGACACCACTCTAAGCCTGGAGTAAGAATAATTAAGAAACCAGAGTGACTCCTTAATCTGATGGAAGTTACTTCAGAGTGAGGTCAACAAACAAACAATAAACACATTTATAAAGTTACACCACATATATACAGGAAGTAGGTGAAACAAGACAAGGCTATAGATTCAAAGAGTTCAGGAATGGGGACTCACCAAGAAAAATTTGAACAGAAAACTCTGTGACTTTACAGAAAAGATTGTTCCAGGAAGAGAGAAGAACAAATTGAAAGTATCTATAGGCTGTTCAAGGAACAACAAGATTGGAGCTTGAGGAATAAAGAGAAGTGTGGAAGGAAAGTGTCTTGGGAGTGAATCTGGGTTCAGTTCTGTAGAATCCTATAGAACATGGTCAGAACTTTGGGTTTTCTCCTAAACTACTAGACAGTGTCAAACAGAGGAGTGACATAATCTAACTTGTATGTTAAAAGCATCAATGTAGCCACTTAGTAACTGGAACACTTAGCATTGCAGCCCCTTCTCCAACTTTATCCACTCTATTATATTATTTTTGTACAATCTTCTCTCCTCAATTAGTATATAAAATAATGGGTCTCTATGAAGTAGAGACCTAAAAACTTAAGCAGAAACCTTCTAAAAGAAAAGAGTTAGAAGAGTCTTTTGACAATCAGGCAAGGCAAAGATTATAATTCACATGGGCCCAAAATAATGGTCCCAAGTAATTCACAGACTCTTCATTAAATGTCCTGAAAGCTAGTGGTGATAGAGGCCTTGGAGAATGCAGTCTCAGTTGTTCTAAACATAGTCTCCAATTGAATTAAAATGATCATTCACCACTTGACCAATGAAGGGAAGTATAAGCTCTCTTAGAAGAATAAATTATTTGAATATTGCAATTTTAAAATTCATAAGCATCATTCAAAAATTGCTATTTAATCTGAAAAATAAAATCTTATAGCCTATAACAGAGGACAAAAACAGATAATACAAACAGACCCACAGACTACCTAGACATTGAAATTAGCTGGTCAATAGTTTAAAACACTTATACATAAATGTGTTAAAGAAAATAATGAATAACATCTTTATTTTTAAAAAATCAAATAAAAGTCATAATCTATCAATAATAACCAAGTAACTTTGGGGAAAAATAAAGAAAATATGATATTGATATTAATAACTTACAGATTTTAACAGCATATACACTCAACAGAAATAGCACTATATCTGAGTGAAAGACAATTAGAAAACATCTAATATTCAATAGAAAATATGCAATCTGAGGTATCGAAAGAATATGTGTAAATGTAGATGAGAATATTAAAGAAAATAAAACTTGATTAAAAGATTTAACCTAGTGTGGAAGCAACCTTTAAAATGGGTCCCAATTACCTCTTTCTCCTGAAAGAGGTTATACATACCCTTGTGTAATCACATTTCTCTGATGTAAATTGGACCTAGTCGCTCATTTCTAATAAGTAGGCTTTACAAAAAGAAACTATTTTTGAAGAGAAAGCAATTGAGGAATAGAGAATTTATGTGGCTCACTATAGTTCATCCACATAATAATGGCAAAGCCAAAAAGTAAGCCAAGTTTGGCTGATGTTCATTTTCATAACAATTCTACTATGATTTTTTAAATAATTAAAACATGCACAAACTGGATGTACAAGAGACCAGTATTAACTTAATAAATGTCTTCAGTTAGTACCTACAGCAGAGATTAAAATTGTGGCATTATACAAGAATTACCATTAAATCAGAATTCTCCAGCTAATTTTTATAATTGTGCTCAGTTGCTAGCAACTACAGTGAGACAATAAGCCAAAGCAAAACAATGGAAACTGATCATATTATAAGATGATATGAGTATTTATTTTTAAAGTTCAAGAGAATTTCTTGGTGATGGCAGTGAAAAAAGCAGAGTAAAGAACTGAAAAAAAATGATCCCAGAAAAAGAACAAAAATACTGGCTAAATTTTAGGAACTTTGGAAAATCATAACCTTAGAAATGTAAAAGCAGGAAGTTAAGGCTAAGGCAGAATTGTAATTTCCTCAAGTGAATACTGAAGGCATGCCCCAATGGATGCACAGTGCCCCTTTGAAAATAATGGGAGATTCTTTTTGCTTTGGTTTTGTGGGGGTTTTTTGGGTTGGTTTGGTTTGATTTGGTTTGGTTTGGTTTGGTTTTTGCCATTTAAGATCATCTCTGCCCATTATTAACTGACCAATAACCAAAAGCAGCAGAAACCAGAGAAGAACTTATTTAGGAAGCATGCCTTAAGATCTCATTAAGAACACTGAGCTTTGTGGTGATTTATCTTACTTTAGTTCTGGCCCCAACTCCCTAGCTTAGCACTAACCTTGAAGATAACAGCCTGCATTCACAATGCAAGTACTAAGGACAGCAGAATGAACTTCATTCAGGGAGAATTGCAATTATTTGTTTTGACCTGTCTGCCAACTCCTTGGAAAACTAGTACAAAAGGGTTGCCTTTATCTTACCTAAGTATGCTTTTAAATACGCTTAATGAATTTAAAAAGGAAAGCATGTCCAAAGACCTAAACTAACAATCATGTCTCATCAATAGAGGAATTATATCAATAGTTATGAGATATAAAAATTTCTGTATTTTGCAAATATAAAGACATAGTAATTATAAAAATTAACAAACTTCAAATCGTGAGTAGAATAACTGAAATAAAAAATTCACTAGAAGCATTCAACAAAAGATGAGAAGGCAGACAAAAAAATCAGTAAATTTTAAAATAGACAAAATATTTTCTAGTCTGAAGAACAGAAAAAAAGTGTTTAAAAAAATTGAACAGAGCCTAAAAGATCTGTAGGACATCATCAAGCTTGCCAACAAATGCATAATGGAAGTTTTGGAATGAGAGAGGAGATTAAAAGATGAATAAGAATAATTAAAGAAATACTGGCAAAAAAAACCCCAACTTTGAGTTCTTTGAGTTTCTTATACCTGGATGTTTACATGTCTGGCAAGGTCAATACATTTTTTTCTCAATTATTTTCTCATATAGGTTTTCCAAACCTGTTGTTTTCACTTCTTCCTCAGAAATGATTTTTAGGTTTGACTGTTTTACTTAATCCCACATTTCTTAGATACTTTGCTCCATTCTTTTGAGTCTTTTTTCTTTTCCTTTTTTTTCTATATTGTTGTCTAACTGGGTAAATTCAAAAGCCTTGCCTTCAAGTTCTTAGATTTTTTTCTTCTATGTGGTCCATTCTACTGTTAAAATTTCCGATGTGTTTTGAACTTCCCTAAGGGAGTCTTTCATTTCCAAAAGCTCAGATTTTTTTAAGTATCTATCTATGTCTTTTGACTATTTTTCATCCATATCTTGAATGTCTTTTTAAATTTCTTTATGTTGTTTTTCAATTTTCTCTTGGATCTCATTGAGCTATTTTACATCAGCCTTTTGAATTCTATTTCTGGAATGTTGAATATTATGTTTTGGGTAGGATCTAATAATGTAGGCTTGGTTTGGTGTTTTAGGGGAGCTGAAAATCTTTGTTTTTAATATTTCCAGGATTCTTTTTCTTTTTTTCCCCGATTTGAGTGGACCACTTATTCTCTTTATCTTAAGTTTGTAATTTATTTCATTTTTTGTGTGTGTTGTTTGTTTTGTTTGCTTTCCCATAGGGATGTATATAACTTCTGTTCATAACTTCAGCTCTTGATGCTTTCAGTGATATAAGCTCTGAATGTGTTCCTAAGTTATAGAGAATTATTGTACATTTGCTTTCTCAGATGCTGTTTTTGGTTGCTGGTATTAGTGATATTTGTAAGTTCATTGTCTATTACAGGCCTAGAATGCCAGAGGATTAATGAAGCTTATCTTGTTTCCCAGTGGCATAGTGTGCTCTTTGTTCTTTCCCTGTACTTCTTTCTGGGTCGAAACTTTGAGTCTTCAGGTCATGAGGAGGTACTCGTAAGTACTAGTTGCAGCTAGTACACACGAGTACCTCCTCAATTGGTTGTATGCAGTGCCTTTATTGAGGGCTAAGGCCTTCACCCTGATGGAGGTAGTTGAAGTTCCCAGGATGATTCTTTATTAATATTTATCCCATGATGTGCTCTCCTGTTAGGGCACTCTCCCCCTCCTCCTGGAAGTGGCAATCTCTGGGGGCCTCACCACTGTGAGTTCTGCTGCTCTTCTGGGTCTAGCTGCCCTATGAGGATGCCACAATTCATCTGGTGCTGGAGGGTGCCTGCAAGGCAAGCAGTGGTGAGGTTAAATTCTAAGTTGAGTTGGTCACCAACATCTTTGGAGAAGCTCTCTGATGCCTTGGTCTATGACCTAGTCTAAGAGATGTGCAGTGATATGGGTGTGTTCTTATCTTCTTCTTAAGGGCTGCATTATAGTCTCAGATGTTGTAATGGGCTGTATTAGTTGACTACTAGCCAGGAGGTGGAGCTTGTAGTAGACAGCCAACTGTAGTGGTGACTATGGGCTTTCTGCTTGGTCTTTGTTGCCCCAGGGTAGTACACAGATGACCTAGGTGATAGGTAAGGCTATAGAACCTCCCAAACTTCCCCTATCCTGTGGCTTTTGAGTGTGGGGAGGAGAAGCAGGTTGGAAAGGATTAGGTCAGACTGGACCACTCTCCAGCTCCCCACTTGTGCATGTAAATGGCTAACCCAGCAGGAAACAGAAAGAGAGAGGTATCCAGTGGCAAATGTGACCACACTTCAGGAATGGCCAAGCTGTTTCTGCTACACAAAGAGTTCACATGGGGAAGGAGTGGTTACCAGGCAGAAAGTTCTATTCCCTCACTGGATCCTCCATCCTTGACAGAGACTGTCATTGCTCAGTACCTAAAGGTTCAAACAGCAGCAAAATTTTTCCTATGGACTGCATCTAACTGGTTCACATTCCAGCTCCCCCATCTCTGCATACCCTGTGGGAATCAGGAATGAAGAGAGGTATCTTCACAACTGCAGCAGTGCTGCAAGAATGTCAGAGCCATCTGTTGCACAGAACTGTTCACACAGTAAGAGAGATTGCTAGGATGACAGGCTTCCTTCCAGCTCCCTGCTCCTTGCAAGAGTCCGTCTGCACTCAAAACAGAGATTTATTCAGAAACAGGGTCTCTTGCTGCAGCTTGACCCAGACAGAAACTGCAGGACAGCATCAAATTTTGCCCTTAGGGCAAATGAAAGAGTCCAGGCTTCCTGTTCCTTCCTGACCTGGGAGCTGGCTGTAGAACACAGCCTGTAGGGGTCAAGTTGTGGGGGATGGCTTGGCCCAAAGCATTCAGAGGTTGAATGCCTACACAGTTTCACTTGGGTTCTGAAAGCATGCAGCTGTGTAGTATCCAGATCACTTCCCATATGGGACTGCAATCCTCTGGGGTTTGGGAAACCCTCCCTATCCATGGCAGGAGAACTGAGTTTCTAATTTCCCACATTCATCATTTCCTCTTATTTCATAGGTTGCTTTCTATTTCCAATAGGACCCAGGGATAGAGGCTTCCTGGCTCCAAAACAGGCTGCCTATTCTCTCTTCCCTGTTGTCTGTGGGTCCCATTATTCCTCTGTGTCTTGTAGTGTGCATCCTAAATCTCAGTTTGCTCCAAATGATGAGTGTTTCTCTCTTCCTTGGTTTTCTCCAAGAGAGTGGCACAAGTTGGCTGCTTCTATGTGGCCATCTTGTCCTGACCCCCAATAGAGACCTTTAACAGCAGTATATATCAACTAAACCTAACAGACATCTATAGAACACTCTGTCCAGCAAAATCACACATGAGTGCTCATGGAACATTCTTTTGAGTAAACTATATGTTAGGCCAAAAAAACAGTTCTTAATGAATTTTGAAACAGTGAAATCACACAAATATGTTTTCTGACCACAATAAAATAAAATTAGAAATCAACAGAGGACAATTTGAGATATTCAAAAATATGTCAAAGTAAGACAGTCCAATCCCCAAATAATCTATGAGCCAATGAAGAAATCACAAGAAACTCATGGAATGCAGCCAAAGCAGTGCACAGAGGAAAATTTACATTTGTAAATGCCTATGTTCAAAAAGCAAGATCTCAAATCACGAATCTAAACATTCAACTTTAAAGAGTAGAAAAAGAGTAGGGAACTAAACCCAAAGAAAGAAAAATCATTAGTCACATTAGCACAAGGGTGGGATCAGAAGTCACGAGGCACAGCCATGGGAGGGATGGAGGGAAGGAGGAGGGTGGGGGGCACATGATGACACAAAGTGTATCTGGTCCACTACCAGGGAGGGGGTTTGAGAGCTACCTAGAAACCCAAACTTCACCTACATGCAGCCTACTTAAATCCTAGTAAATCCTCACTTGTACCCCACAACTCTACAATGAATAAATTATTTTTTAACTCCCTTTTATCTAGAGAAAGTGAAAAGATTATTCCATTGTCCTATAACTTACAACTTTAGACTGTTGATCAGAATATAAGTTCAAATTAGCCAGGTGGTATAATGTAAAATGGATGCAAGAAAGACAGAAATTATATGCAAATATAATTACAAAGATTTACTAATTTGTATCAATGGACATTTGGGACATAATTGTGGAAATAGATTTTAAATTGCTTGGGTTAAGAAATAAAACATAATACCAGTAAATAAATAAATAAATACATATTAAAGCAGAGGTAAACAAACCAGTTTGAAAGCAGTAGAGAAAATCAGTGAAATTCAAAGCTAGTTATCTGAAAAAAATGAACAATATTGACAAAGTTTAACTTGACTGATTGAACAGAAAAGAAAAAAAGAGAGAGAAGAGTCGATTTGCCAAACCAAGAATGAAAATAGAGACATTATTATAGACCTTAAACTAATAAGATTAAAACAGTTATACAAAGAAGTGTATAACAACAAATTCAATTGAAAAAAAGAAGAAAAAAATGTAAAACACAGGACTAAATGACTTCACTTGTGCATTCTACCAAATGTGTAAAGAAGAAAAGTATCATTAATCATTCTTAAACTCTTCCAAAAACTAAAAAAGGAGGTATCATTTCTAAGTCACTCTATGAAGCTATTATTATCCTGACACCAAAGACAGACAAAGATTTTACAAGAAAATAACTGCACTTTTTCTTATAAATATGATGCATAAATCCTCAACAAAATATTAACCTATTGAATCTAGCAGCTTATTATAATGATTGTAAATTATAACTATTATTTTTCATTTTCCAGAGAAACAGAACCCTATGGGATATAGAGAAAGAGTGGTTTATTTTACGGATTTATTTTAATTGTGATGTTGGAAAGTTCAAGTTCAAATTCTGAAGGATAGGTTAGCAGTCTGAAAATCCACAGGAAAGTGGATGCTGCAGTTCAAATCCAAAGACAGTCTGGAGGAAGAATCCTTTTTTCTCATGGCATGTATTTGTTTACTCTTTGCCTGATTAGATGAGGCCCACCTCATTATGGAAGATAATTCACTTTACTCAGTCTTCTGATTTAAATATAGCCTCAAGTTAAAAAAAAAGTCTTCACATAACACCATACTGGTGTTAGACCAAACATTTGAATATCAAAGTTCTAACCAAATTGACAACAAAAATTAATTACTGTGATGATGAAATAGGATTTATACTAGACAGGCAAGGATGGTTCAATATACAAAATAGACAGTACAATACATAATATTAATAGGATTTTTTAAATTATCTTAATTTAGGGTTAAGTTTAGGGTTACGGTTAGGGTTGGTCATTTGACAAAATCTTTAATCTTTACAAAATAAAGTCACTTAATACAAATGGAAAGACTCTTTCTCAACCTAATGAAGGGCATTTGTCAAAAAATATATAACTATCACATTTAAATATGAAAGCCCAAAAATGTGTTCTTCTAAGATCAGCAAATAGACAAGAACTTCTCCTCTTGTTATTTCTATTGGACATTTCACTAAAACATTTCTAACCAGGCAAGAAAAAAAATAGTAGACATGCAGATTACAAAGGAAGGAGCAAAACTATCTCATTTCATTTTACAAATGACATGTGTTTTATATTTTTAAGAAATCTAAAGAATCTACACACAGTAAAAACTATTAGGGGTTATAAATGGGTTCAGCACAGTTACAAGATATAAGAGCAATATAAAAGTTGTGTTTCTACACATAGCAATAAACAATTTAACATAAAATTATAAAAATAATCGCACTTATAATAGCATCAAAATAATAAAATACAAATTTCTTTTAAACTGACAGAATACTACTACACTGAAAACTACAAAACATTGGTGAAGGAAAGTTAATACAACCTAAATAAATGGAAACACATTCATGTTTATGGATTGGAAGATGGCAATATTCCCAAATTTGATCTACTATCAAACTTCCAACTGCTTTTTATAAAGAAATTAAACAGTTGAATCTAAAATTCACATTGAATTTCCAGATATCCCAAACAGACAAAATGATATTGAAAAAAAATTCGGAGGACTCAAAACTATAGGTATTCATATATGTGACCTTAGAGTAGTCATGGTTTCTAAAAATTTGACATCCCAAGCAGAAGCAGACACTAGATTAATTTAACTTTATTAAAATTTAAAATTGGCACAACAACAAATACTATCAAGCAAATGAAAATGTAACTTACAGAATGGAAGAAAGAATTTACAAACCATGTATCTCATAAGAGTCTAGTATTCAGACTATTAAAAGGACTGTTTCAACTCAACAACAAATACACAAACAGCTCAATTTTAAGATGGCAAAGGACTTGAACAGATATTTCTAATATCTGTTCAACAGCCAATAAGCTTATGGAAAAGATGTTAAGTATCACTAGCCATTAAGGAAGTGCAAATAAAAATCAAAATGAGACACCACCCAATAGTGACTAGTGACTACTAGTGTGGTTGCTTTAAAAAAAAGGAAAAATGATAAATATTCACAAGGATATGAAGAAATTGGAACCTTCATATATTGCTGATGATAAAGTGAAATGTGGTTCTTCAAAAGTTAAATGTAGAATTAATATATGACCCAGCAGTTACACTTCTAAGGAAACTGAAAACAAATGTTTAAACAAAAACTTGCACATGAACATGTGTAGCAGCATTATTCATGATAGTAAAAAAGTGAAAAAAACCCAAATGCTCATTGCCTGGTGAATAAATAAATAAAAGATAGTGTAGTCACACATTGGAATATTATTCAACCATTAAAAAGAATGAAATACATAGAGACAAGAAAGTGATGACAGATGCAGGAATCTGGGCACCCCATTCTCTATCATGCACCAGGTTTGTACAAGAATTAAAGCCCTGGCTGGTGAACAAAAGCGGGTAAGTGAGACAAAGCTGCTTTGGGACAGTTCACTCCAGAGAAGGCAGGCAGACTTCTCTGCCTGTGAGTTAGGGTAGCCTAGTGGAACCCATGCTAATAGTGGCTGATGCCAATGCAGTGCAGATCCCACATGAAATGGATCCTGGGCAGAGCACAGCAGTGGGCAGCCACAGCCCAAGCAGAATGGGGGGAAAGCAACCAGAACTGGGTCAGCCACAATTAGCATGGATTCCACTAGACTACCTTAACTCACAGGCAGAGAAGTCTGCCCACAGAGTGAATCCAATTGATGCCTGCCACCAGTGACTAATGATCATCTTCCCAGCCAGATCAGAAAAAAACACATCCAAGCCCTATGTCCCTGTAGGGTAGAGAGTGCCATCTCCTCTGGGACAGAGAACTCTCTCTATTTCAAAAGTAGAATGTGGACCTGAACAGGAAGGAAGCAACATGAAAGACACCCAAAGGCTTTATCAGTGGGAAGTCTTCTAGGCTGTAAACCACAGACAGTGGATGGGAGACCCATCATCCCCACTGGTTCTCCACAGAGTGCTAGTAGCAGAGGCTGAAAGCTGGTCCAACTAATTTAGCAGTGGGAAGGGAAATCTACATTAACAGTAACCTGTCACAAGGTGAAGCAAGGAGCAGAGGTGAATGCCCCTCCCTCTCTCACTGAGAGATCTAGATTGACCCACAAAAAGGACCCTAGATCCAAGGGTAATAAAATAACTTCAGAGCAACAAATAAAAAGAATTATAGAGGAATAAAAGAAACCTGTCACAAATGAGAAAAAAAAATCAGTAATGAAAAAATACAGGCAACCCTCACAGTTTTAAAGAAACAGTGCCTGAAAAAGTAGATACTAGAACACAAACAATGGAAACCCCTAGAATTACCTGCCCCAGATGACAGCCCCAGAAATCAGAGATTGGATGGCAAAAATGAACAAGAACCAAGAGAAACTAGAAATCAAACTCACTGAAGTCATACAAGAATTAAAAGCAGAGTTGGCCAATTTCAGAAAAGGCCTTTCTGAAATAATATAAATGAAAAACTTCATTCTGGAAATTAAGAAAACTGTAAGAAGCATATGGAGCAGGGTCAACCAGGCAAAGGAAAGAATCTCAGAGTTCAAAGACCAAAATATGGAACTAACCCAGTCTGTCAAAAACATAGAAAAAAATCTCAAAAAGAAAGAGCAAAGCCTCTGCAAGATGTGGGACTATACAAAGAAGCTAAATCCATGCTTGATTGGTACCCCTGAAGCAGAAAGGAAAACAGAGAACACTATGGAATAAGCTTTCCATAAGGTCATCCAAGAAAATTTTCCACATCTTACTAGAGAGGTGACTATCCAAGCACAAGGGATTCCGAGAACCCCACAAAGTATCAGATGAGAAGATCATCCCTAAAGCATAGTGATTCACCCCCACACATTAAGCATGAAAGAAAAAATCCTAAAGACAGCAAGAGAGAAAGGACAGAATACGTACTGCAGGAGACCCATCAGAATCACTCCAGACTACAAGTCAGAAGAGATTGGAGTCCGATTTTTAACACTCTTAAAGGTAAACAATTCCAGGCAAGAATTTCCTTCACTGCTAAGCCAAATCTTTCCCAGATATCTAATCACTAACAGAATATGCCAACTCCAGACCAGTCCTTCAGGAGATGCCTAAGAAGGTGTTGAACATAGAAAAATAAAAATAAAAGAATGCCATCACAAAAGTACAGGCAAACACAGGTTAACATAGCATACAGAGCACTCACAAAAAATGAAAACACACACATATACAAATACAAAATTAAAAAGGAAACAAAACAACCACCAAGAACCCTATGATAGAGATGAATTCTCACATTTCAATGAACATTTTGAATGTAAATGGTCTAAATATGCCACTGAAGAGACATAGAGTGGCAAACTAGATAAAAAAAACTTGATCCAACAATCTGCTGCCCTCAGAAAACTCATCTCACAACAAAGGACACCCACAGGCTTAAAGTTGGAAGCAGATAAAAGATCTTTCAGGCAAACAGAAAACAAAAGAGGGCACATGTAGCTATTCTAATATCAGACAAAGTAGTCTTCTAACCATCAAAAATTAAAAAGAACACAGAAGCATACTACATAATGACAAAAGATTCGATCCACCAGCAAGAAATATTTATCCTAAACATATATGCACCCAACATAGGAGCACCAGGTTTTATCAAACAACTACTAAGTATACTAGGAGAGGACAGTAACTCTCACATAATCATAATGAGAGAACTAAATATCCCACTAACAGCTTTAGGTAGATTGTTGAGGCAAATAAATAAATAATAACAAGGAGGTCTGGAGCCTCCACTCAATTTTCAATCAAGTAGATGTAATAGCCATCTACAGAACACTTCACCCAACATCTGCAGTGTATGTATTCTACTCATCAGCACACGAAACATACTCCAAGATCAATAGTATTCTTGGACACAAATCAGGTGTGAAAAACTGTCAAAAGATCAAAGCAATATCATGCAACTTCTCAGATTACAATGGAATTAAAAACAAATATTGCCACCAACAAGAACCCTCCAAAAAATACAAAGACATAGACATTAAACAACATGCTGCTGAATGACTTCTGGGTCAACAAGGAAATCAAGACAGAAATAAAAGTTTCCTGGAAACAGATGAAAACAAGAAAACTTCAGAATCTCTGGGATGCCATGGAAGCAGTGTTAAGAAGAAAATTCATAGTATTGCATTCACATATTAAGAAAACAAAAAGATTACAAGTAAACATTCCAACATCCACCCAAGGGAGCAGAAAAGGCAAAATATCCTAAATCCTATCATCAGTGAAAAATCCAGATTGCCAAGGAAAAAATCACAATTGGAGGATAAATAAAAAAATAATATCACAGAAAGGATCAGCAGACAAAAAAATGGTTCTTTGAAAGGATAAATAAGATTGAAGGACCCCTGGCCAGATTTACTTAAAAAAAGAGAGAGAATGTCCAAAAAATCACAATTAGAAATGCAATGCAAATGGTAAAGTCACAGCTGACCCTGAAGAAATTAAAAGGTTTATCAGAGATTAATATGAACACCTGTATGCAAATAAACGAGAAAACCTAGAGGAAATGGAGGACTTTCTGACATCACACAACCACCCAAGCTGAAGCAAGAAAAAATTGAAACTCTAAGTAGACCAATAACAATCCAGGAAATCAAGTCAATGCTAAGAAATCTCCCCACCAAAAAAAAAGCCCTGAACCAGATGGCTTCTCATCTGAATTTTATGAGATGTTCAAGAAGGAGCTGATACCAGTCTTATTAAAGTATTCCAGGCAATCAAGAATGATGGAATTTTCCCCAACTCATTTTATGAGCTAGCATCATACTGATACCCAAACCTGGAAAAAGCTTAAAAAGAAAAGAGAATTATAGGCTGATCTCCTTGATAAACATAGACGCAAAAATTCTTGACAAGATTCTAGCAAATTAGATCTAATAACACATCTCAAGGATCATCCACCATGACCATGTGGGCTTCATTCCCATGATACAGAACTGGTTCAACATTCACAAGACTATAAACATAATGCAGCATGTCAGTAGAAGTAAAACCAAGAACCACATAATTATATCATTAGATACAGAAAAAAGTATCTGACAAGATCCTTCTTGATAAAAACCCTTGAGCACCTAGGCATAGAAGGAACATTTCTCAAAACAGTAAGAACCACCCATAATAAAACCACAGCCAACATTTTGCACAGCGACTAGGCTTCCCCTCATCCTTCCTATTCAAAATAGTGCTGGAAGTCCTAGCCAGAGCAATCAGGCAAGATAAGGAAATCAGGAATATCCAAATAGGAATAGAGAAAGTTAAACTATTCTTATATTGTGGACAATATAAGAATCCTAGAAGAAAATATAGGAAACACCCTTCTGGACATAGGAGTAGGCAACGAAATTTTGACCAAGTTCCCAGAAGAGAATGCTAGAAAAGCTTAGCAAGTAGGACCTCATCAAACTGAACAGCTCTTGCATAGGAAAAAAAAAAATCAAGAGAGTAAAGAGACAAAACAGAATGGAAAAAAAATTTTGCAAATTATGCATCTGACAAAGGCCTAACATCCAGGAACTACAAGGAACTCAAATTAAAAGGGAAAAAATACCATTAACAAGTACACAAAGGGCATGAACAGACACTTCTCAAAAGACAGCAAACAAGCAGTCAACAGATACATGAAAAAAATGTTCAGCCTTTCAAATCATCAGAGAAATGCAAATCAAAACTACAATGAGATACCACTTAAGTCCAGCAAGGATGGCTATCACTAATAAGTCAAAAAACAACAGATGCTGGTGCAGGTGCAAAGAAAAGGGAAAATTTCTATACTGTTGGTGAAAGTGCAAGCTGGTTCAACCTTTATGGAAAGTAGTGTGGCAATTCCTACAAGAACTAAGAATTGACATTCCATATGATCCAGCAATCCCTCCTGGAAATATACCTGGAGGAACATATATCATTTTACAAAAAAGATACCTGCACATACATGCTTATTGCCACACTATTCACAATAGCAACAACATGGAACCAACCCTACTTACAACCTATTAAAAATGGACCAGATAAAGAAAATGTGATATATACACACAATGGAGTATTATGCAGTCATAAAGAAGAACATAATCATGAACTTTGCCGCAAATTGGATGGAGTTGCAGACCATCACACTAAGTGATCTATCACAAGAACAAAGAACTGAATACCACATGTTCTCACTCACAAGTGGGCCCTGAACAATAGTCACATTAGCACAAGGAAGGGATCAACAGTCACTGGGCACTGGCAGGGAAGGGAGGACACATGACAACACAAAGGGTACCTGGTCCACTACCAGGGGGAGTGAGGGCCAGTTAAGAGCCCAAAACTTACCTGCATGCAGTCTACTTATAGAGTTAATCTTAGCTTGTACCCTACATCTATAATAAAATAAAATTTGAAAATAAAAGTATAAATAGATGCATGAAAGAATGGGTTTTGGGTATATAATGACAAAGGTGATACAAATCACACAAAGAGAGGAATTTATTTATTAAATGGTGTTGGACAATTGGCTTTTTATAATGGAAACAATAAAATTAGAGCAATAACATCATAAATCAAAACTGGTTTTAGGTGTGTTCGAAAATACTAAATTTCAAAAGAAAAATCTTTTTTTTTTTTTTTTGAGTTGCTGTCTCACTCCATTGCCCAAGTTGGAGTAGAAAAATCTTTTAAACACTACAAAAGAAGAATATGTAGAGGAATATTATTATAAAGTATGAATGATATTTCCTAAATGAGACCCCAAAAGCAACTAAAAGAAAATATTGCAACAGCAGAAAAAAAATATACCCTAATGGTTTAAAGCTAAGCTACAGACTTGTGGACTTAGAAAAGAAATTTAAAACATTTAAAACATATGTAATACATTTAAAACATATGTAATACATATAAAAGATATGTATTACAGTTATACCTAGGTGTTATCCCTAGTTGTAATTGAGAGATTGGTTCCAGGACACCCGAGTACATAAAAACCTGTACATACTCAAGTTCCACAATTGGCCCTGCAAAACTTGCAGAGGCAGCAAGTTGGCCCTCACTATTCTCAGGTTGTGCATCCCATAAACACAATGCTTTTTATTAGAGTTTTGTTGAAAAAAATTTGCAAATAACTGGACCCTCATAGTTCCAACCCCTGTTGTTCAAGGGTCAACTGTATAGGCCAGAATGCATATGTACATATGTACACACACATCGGTAAGAATTCATAAAACAGATACCCTCTCAAATAGAAAAATTGTCAGCATAAAACAGCAACAACAACAACAAAAAAAATTCACCAAAGACATAAAAATAAGCTACTGACAAATGTGAAGATTCCAGTCCCTCTAATTTAACAAAGAAATGCTAATTAAATTATACAAAGTTAAATTTCATAAACACGAGATCGAAAACATTAACAAGAGTGACTGTTAAATCAAAGTCAAAATTCTCTCAACTGAGAATTCAAGCAAAATTGATTTAATTGGAAGGAAATGTATCTGTTTATAGAACTAGAAGTCTCAAGGTAGTTTGCTAATCTGTTGGTTGTGATTTTCTCCTCTTTATGTTGCTTTCATCTTAAGGCTGCTTCAATTTCATTAGTCTATTTCAGATTATAGTGTGGATACTTGCTACCATTTGTTATAACAAAATTTTACTGGTCTAATTATGCAATAAGTTCTATTAGATATTTTCCATTCACAAATCTTGTTGTAAGCTTGGGAAAATTTTACATACTCGGGTTTATACCAAGTTGCCTTAGGAAGCTTGAAGTCATATTAATATCACCCACAATCATTTATGGTTAATAAGGAAAGGAAGGCAGTTAACAGGGTCATCGATGATGAAAATTTTCCACTCTGCCCAAAAAGGCTGAGTCAGTGTCTCTGGTCCTTTCTTACCATAGATTTTTCTCTATTTATTTGAAAAAGTAGTTTATTTCAGTACAACCCACAGAAAAGTCTATAGTTTGTGACAGACACTGCTATTAACTACCATACTCCTTTTTTTCTTTACCAGTAGGACCAGAATTTTACTCACTAGTCAGCCTAAATTTAGATGACAAAAACTCCACATTTCTCAACCTGAGAATGCCTGAGCACAGCCTTGTGAGAAAGAGATAGCCTCTGAGCTCTGGTCATTCAACAAGTATTTCTGAGTTCTCCCAGTGTACTAGGTACTTTTCTACATGCTGAATGAGATGTTAGTAAAACTAAGCTGGTTAGGTATAGTTGGGGAATTATTGTTTTCTTCCAGTAGACACCCCTTTCTCCTCACTATTGCTTCTTTCTTCTTGTTGGGAAGGTGGGCATTATGGCTGGAACTTCAGCAACCACTACACCAATTTGAGAAAAGAGCTCATAGAGTTACAGAAACTTTGGCCTTATGATTCAGCTCTGGACGAGTTGTCTCCACGTTGCTTATCATACAAGAGAAAAACCAACCAATACATTTTGTTGAAAACCATGACTATGTTTTTTGTTTGTTTGTTTTTGCAACACAATAAATTCTGGAACTGATTTCTATTCTTTTACTTTATTTTAGAAACCTTTTATTTACGTTTAATAAACATCTTGTCTCCCCTTACAGAATGGTGGGGGACCCCCAAAATTTGTATTATCTTTTTGGTGGGTGAACCCCTTGTAGTACAGGCTTCCTCCTCTAGGTAAGAAGTTTAAAAACACATCAGCATCAGTTTAACAGCTAGCATTGTTATGAGAGGCTGCATTCGGTTTCATTGAATTTTTTTTTTAATTCAATGCATTTGCTCATTTCATGATAGGTGACTTACGAGCACATCTGCCTACACTACACAGAATGTTCAGCAGTTTTGTATCAAAAATGGCATGACCCCTACTCCCCACCCTCCCTATTCACCCAATCTTACCCAGAACGAATTTTTGTTTGTTTGTTTCCCTGGATGAAAAAAGTCCTCAAAGGGAAACGTTTCGCTGATGTGGAAGAGGTGAAACAAAAAATGGAAGAGGCACTAAAAGGTATCACAACCGATGGATTCAAAAATTATTTTGAGCAGTGGAAAAAGTGTTTCCATAGGTGTATTGCATCAAACAGAGAGTACATTGGAAGTAGTTGAAGTTTAAACGTGAAGAATAAATACACAAATTTTTATAAATAAGTTCTGGGTTTTTGTCGTCCCCTTCATATTTACTGGAATAAAGGAAACTTTAAAAGACATAAGTCTTTGAAAAGCAGGCTATAGTAGACATTATAAAATGTCAAAACATCATTGATTTAGAAAAAAATTTCCAGTTTTTATTTTATTGAGATAGATTAGATAACTTAAAATCAAAGTGCTTCTTAGCAGCAGAATATAATTGCAATTCAGTTTTGGAGATATATACTTCAATATTGTTTTCAAAAAGTCATACACAATCTGAATCACAAAGAAAATGACAAAGAAAGTAATTAAATTTATAAGTCTATGCCTCTTAGAATAAGTTTCAGGATTCTATTTCTGAATAGTTATTATGCTATTATTGTCCAAAAAATTTGAAAAACACCATAATAAAATTCAACAGGCTTGTTTCCGTAGGACTGTTCAGTGTTATCGATATATAAAGGTACCCAATGAATCTTGAAAAAATAGAAATAATTCAGATAATTTTTCCAATTTAATTAGACGATGGAACCTGCTTTCTTGGAGCATTTTAAGAAACTAGTATTCTGGAAGATAAACTTTAAAAAACATAAACATAGCCAGGCTTGGTGGCTCATGCCTATAATCCCAGCGCTATCAATATATAAATCAAAAAATTAGCCAGGTGTGGTGGCACATGCCTGTAGTTCCAGTTACTATGGAGGCTGAGGCAGAAGGATCCCCAAAACCCAGCATGGCAACACTGCGTTGGCTGTGAGCATGCCACCGCACTTCAGCCTGGGCACCAGAGTGAGACTCCAACTCAAAAAATAAATAAATAATAAAAATAAACTCATTAATTTAGCTCAAACTCTTTGGAAAAATGATTCAAGATATAAATAGAAAATAGAACTAAAAGGTATTGTACTATAAAGTACTTTAAAAATTAAAAAAGAGTTCTTTTTGATATTCAAAAAAACTTAACTACTGAAATTTTTTTTTAATCTGAATATTCTAAGTACAAAACATACTTGAACAAAGAAATTAAAGATATTTGTGTTAATCTGAAATTCTCAAAAGAGGAAATGTGAATATTACATCTTATTCATGTTGTACTAATCCTTATTCTTATGTAACTAGGCCAAATAGTTTTAAATATTTAACTCACAATTTAATATAAGATGTGTCAATTTATATTCCATTAAATTTACTACTAAAATTAAAAACTGGACAGTAAAAAATAACTCAATTTTTTACAAATAAGGGAAAATACATTAATAATTTACTTTAAGCACAATGCAGAATATTCACAGAAGAACAGTTTACTGCTACATTTTACTGATTTTTGTTTTACTCTTTCCAAGACTTTGCTATTTACTACACAGTAGCCAATCCATTATGGTGCTACTTCTCCATTTCTCAGTGTGACATTAGAAAAGTAAATTTTACTTTAAGAATAATTAACATGGTGGTGAAATACTTTTTGACTTTGCCGCCATCATGTGGATTTTTGGTTTATGAAATGTCAGAAAAGTACAAGGCTTAAAAAAAAAATGTGTTGTGTGTTTAGGTGAAGGACTCCTTACCTCAGAGCCCATGGACTCCCTAACAGATCTCCACAAGATTCAAGAACCTCCTGAAAGTGCACTTAAGGTTTTCTGTGGGTGTGGGCATGTTTCTGGGGTGCTTTCATCATCACCTAAAAAGGTAGAGACAAAGCAAGGGTTAGGAAACATTTATATGAGATATATAATCAAAAATGTAAATCCTAAGCACATTAATGAACTTTAAATTTCATGGAAGTGCTCTACTCTCAATGGAAAATGTCACATAACAATGAGAAAAAATATGCATGTGTATACAATTTAATAAAAATAACTTGATATTTAATAAATACATAATATTAACATTTACTATTTAATACATATTTTATTAAAATGACTTCCTTGATATGGCCTAGCACTGAAAGGGAGGCCAACATACTCATACATGTGATCACTTCTGCAATCTTCACCAATATTTTTTAGGAGTTTAAAGTTTTCCCTTATTGTATTTGAGAAAGAGACCCGCAAAACTTTAAATTGCATTGTGAGTGTTCACCTGGCAGTAAGAATTGGTCTTCAAAACAGTGACCTTTGGGCATGAAGGAAGAAAATGTCTGTCATGTCTAGCATTTGCTGAAACCAAAAGTAATACTTTCTCAGTGTTTTGCAGCAGCCCAAATCAACAAGTTTTTTCACTTACTACTGAAACTAAAAATTCACATAACTAATTACATTCTTTCGACAAAATTCTAATGCATCATACCAAATAGCAAAGCTTGTCTACAAACTAATAGGATGACCTTGGAATTTTCCCAACAGTTGGCATAGTTCTCCACATTTTGTCTTTATGCTGAAATTCAGATATTCTATCTACGAGATGAATTTAATCCAACCATGGTGACTATTTGAGGAGGCTTGGTTGTTGTCCCCACAAGTGACTGCTTATGCCCCTACATAACAATATGTGCATAGCATCTGGTATGCCCTTGACCATCACAAACCAGCCAGAAGGAAAACTGGGTATAGATCATGTCTTCTCAAGAACAAAGGGATTCTAAAATGCCCCAATGAAGCCTTCAACAGTGTTCCCCAGTGTTGCTGCTGTCCCATTTTTACTTCATTTTTGTAGATTAGATACAGATTAAATCTCAACAAAACTTGACTAATTTAGGTTTCCACTGAAAATACCCTGTAGGGGCAGATTTAGGAAATATTGTCCATGCAAATCTCATTTGTAAGAGTTTCCAAATTACGCATTTGAGAAAATAAATCAAGTTTAAGTAAAAAGTGTTAGAATAGGTCTGTTAGTAAAACACATATTGTAATTATCAACCACAAAATTATTTAACCCGGTGAGACTTCCTATATCTACACAACCCTAGAGAGCACGATTCCAAATAGCTTTCTACAATAATTAAAAAACCCCATCTCTGCTCTGCCCAGTCCTAGCCACATGAGGCTACTGACCCCTTGGAGTGGTTAGAGTGACTAAGGAACTGAACTTTTAATTGAATTAAATTTAAATTAACTCAAATTTAAATAACCCCATGAGGCCAGTGATTTCTGTGTTGAACATCTTAGTTCTAAAGAATCAATTGAGAATTACAACACTGTATTTATTCCAGTCACTTACTTTTTAAGATTTATTAAGTGCAGTTAACATGGAAAAAAGGGTTAGGAGCTGAGGTCCTGCCTTTTTCTGCCTTCTCTAGAGCAGCTATATCCCACCCAACCTTTTTTGGCAACAGAGACGGGGTTTGTGGACGACCATTTTTCCAGAAACGGAGGCTGGGTAGAGGATGGAGGGATAGATGGTCGTCAGTCATTCGACTCTCATAAGGAGCGCAACCTAGATGCCTCACATGTGGAGTTCACAATAAGGTTCCCGCTGGTATGAGAATCTAATACCTCGGTTGATTTGGCAGCACATGGATTTCTGCTAGCCTGCGCTCACCTCCTGATGTGACCCGGGGTTCCTAACAGGCCACAGACAAGTACCGGTCTGCAACCTGGGACTTGGAGACCTCCGCTCTAGAGGATGAAAAAAGTGAATTGGTCTGAGCGCCAGTGTTTGCTTCCCTGTGTGGTGTAGAGCCTGGGTTATCTGCATTTCAAAAGGCAGCCATGTTGTAACGGGAAAGCCAGCTCAAAGGTAACTTTATTCTGTGGAAAACAGTTAAATTGTTGTTCAGAAGCCATGCTCAGAAAACGGCATGTTAATATAATGATACCTGGTAGAATACTCAAGATGAACATCTTGGCTAGCCCATCACATTGAGAGGGTAGGAAGTCGTGTTCCTAGTGGAAAGGACAGGCTCAGGAACCCCAGCACTTGGCTGACTAGCCCCAGATGCCCATGTTGGAGCCCCAGGGCACACAAGGGCTATGCCATCCCTGCTGACCCAGGCAGTTCACACAGACTATATGGAAATATGGAATGCAAATTTGGCATATTCGTGGCAAACAAACCTTGATGTGGGCAGAAGCTATAAAATGTGGTCCTCAGAAATTAATTTAGTACAGAAATTCTAACACATGAAATAAAAAGGAATTGTATGTTCACAATAGGTATTAGTAAGCATTGTAAAAGTACCAAGGCCAGACTTTGCAGCGGTTATGTATGGATCTTCATCAGCTGGAGCTCAATAGCAAATGGTGCACACCTGTAAGCTTTTTCTTCCTACTTTAAAAAACCTTTGTTTTCTCTTCCTATACCAGACTTACTGTTTCCTAAACTCTGAGATAGCAAAATAAGTTTTACAAGCCCACTTTGCCTTAAAGTACAACCCAGAAAGAATGTTATTGTTTGTTTCTTTATTTTTCTTTCTGTTTGTCTCACAGAAAATTGTAGCTGAAAAGGTTTAAGCTATAATGACCTAGATTGGAATGGCTCACAATTCTTTCAAGAATTGCCTCAATCCTTTTACTCCTTGAACAATTTTAAGATTTGTGTGCATCTATTGTTTTATTCTGAAAATAATATACATTTCTAATATTTCATATATTTTAGTTAAGATTATATATAATGTATACATACATATATGTGAAAATAATATGATATGCAACTGCACATCATGCATAAATAAATATTTAGAAATGTATCAGCATGTTCTTAATGAGTAGCTCATATACTTCTTCCACTTAAGATATTCAGTTGCAGAAACGAGAATGACAGAATCATATTACTATTACTGCTTTTAATTCTATGTGTATAAAAAGGTAGTTTTTTATTCAAAAAAATATTTTCCTTTATATCAGCAGTTTTACATGTAAATGTTTTTCAAAATATGCATAAATTAGCTTGAATCTAAGGAACCAAAGAAATTTAAAATGGTTTTAAAATAAAAACTGATTGTTTTTAACATTTACAACATATACACATCATTTTAGTGCTTTAAGTGACAGCTTGCTGCATTAATGAGATTTTATTTTATTAGATTTATCACCTTAGTGATTACTAACTGATCATTAGATAGTTCTAGGATTTGACTTCAAGAAAAGCATCCAAAATTTGAAAATCAGAAAGGAGTAGTCTGCCTTAACTTTACTACTTACTATTTGATTGAAACTCAAACACAGAGTTAGTCAATATGCCGATTTCTGCCCAGGGCAGAATATAACTTTAACATTTAAGGTTTTCCTATCTTGTGGGACTTCAATACATTTTATATCTAATATATCAATCTTGTTCTAATTTTTTCAAAATATTGATAAATATTCAGTTTCTAAAAATACTCATTAAATTATCTCTTCAATAGTGGTTCCCTCACTGATTATTTGAATGAGGTTTTGACACCCGTTTACCTTATCAAAAACAATGTTTTTGAACTCCTGAAAATTGCACTTTGACGCAATATTTGATCATACTTTGATACATAAATCATACGTTAACCAAACACGATTAAGAAACTGAACAGATTTCTAAAGACAGTCTTCTTGACTATAAACCATTATGTGTTCTCGCCCTTTCTTCCTGGAACCTAGTAGGTACTACAATTTTCTATATTAAGTTCTTATAAAAATGCCATCCAGTGCCTTTCAAAGTTATGAATTTAATAGCCTGTGCTTTCTTTTGACTAAAAGCTTAATATAACTCAATCATTTAGTTTTCTGTGTTAATATTTGTGAGCAGTAAGGCTGATAGGATTTGCATAATGTTTTTATTGAGTTGCAAGCCCACTGCTGCATCTTTAAGTTAGTTCTAACTAGAGGCCACTTCCACTAACTGATTGTCAAGTACAACTCAAATATAAGCTTGTTCATTAAGTTTGCCATACACTCTTAAAATCAGAATCATTCTCTGTTTCCTGTATCCCAGGACATTGTCCCATGTAGGCTATAACATGTTCAAATAAAAAGATCATATCTTGGCCGGGCTCGGTGGCTCAGCCTGTAATCCCGCACCTTTGGGAGGCTGAGGTGAGTGGATTGCCTGAGCCCGCGGGTTCGAGACCCGCCTGGGCAACAAGACCTCATCTCTATAATAAATCAAAGAATCAGCCGGGCATGGTAGCACGTGCCTGTAATTCCGGCTACTTGGAAGGCTGAGGTGAAAGGATCGCCGGAGCCCAGTAGGTCGAGGCTGCAGTGGCCGGGAACAGCCATTGCACTCCAGTCTGGGCGACAGAGTGAGACTCCAACTCAAAAAAAAAAAAAAAGATCATATCTTAAACACTTTTATTACTTCATGGTGCTTAGCACAGTACATTATTGGCTATCTGAAAACAGTCCATGTTGGGAAGCCAAAAGAGTCAAGTCTTAGAACTCCTATTCCAAGCCAGACTCCTAGCTCTGTCACGAAATGTGTTAGATCACACACTCAATCCATCATTTACAAAGTGAGAACAATTTGTGAACCTTGACATCAATGTCACAGTGTGATGTGATGGAAAGAAAATGAGTCTTGGAATCAGACCTAAATTGCAATCCTGGTGCTTCTATTTAATAATTGTTTCCCATTTATAAAATAGAAATGAAAATAATCAACCCTTTTTGTTAGGAGAACTGAATTAGGTGACTCAATTATGGCATCTTTTTTCAGTGACTGGCACATAGTAGGTTTCATTATCTGCTCACAAAATATCTTCCAGGCTCTTTGACTGTGGCTACACAAACCAGAGTAAATCCAAAATCAAAGGGAGCAAGTAGAGTCCTGAAAACCTTATTCAAATATTTTATGTAGAAAGATCAGAAATGGAAATGAGCTTAGATGCACACTAGGAACATGTAGGGGAAAAGAAAAAATGAAATCAATGTACAGTTATTTGCACTTACTGATCCCATGATTTGCATCTCTTGGTATTCTAGTCTTGTTTTTGTTTCTATTCCTCCACTAAGCTTTAATCGTTGAGGCCACAAATAACGCTGGGATCACCTCACTGATAAGTACGATGAGCAGATACCCAACCACATTTTTCTGCATCTCTTTTTTGCAGCTGCCTTCCTTACTGAAACTATTAACTACAGCTCTTGACTCTGCAAGGTACCTTTTTTCCTCCCTCTGTCATCTAAGCCTATTGCTCCTTGGCCCTTTGCTTTTCCTGTTGCTAGTAAATGTGATCAGTTCAATAAAATATTCCTCACAAAATCTGACTGCTATATTGTTACTTCAATCAACAAGCCTTCTACGTTCAGATTCTGCATCATTTAACCTTATTTTTATTTTATTTTTTCTGAGTTGGAGTCTCACTCTGTTGCCCAGACTGGAGTGTAGTAGCACGTTCCCGGCCACTGCAGCATTGATCTGCTGGACTTCAGCGATCCTTCCGCCTTAGCCTTCCAAGTAGCCAGAACTTTAGGCACGTTCTACCACGCCCGGCTAGTTTTTGATTTACTGTAGAGACGCGACCTTACCAAGTTGCCCGGGCAGGTCTTGAACCTGCGGGCTCAGGCAATCCATTTGTCTTGGCCCCGCAAAGGGCTGGATTACAGGCTGAGCCGCTGAGCCCAGCCCCATTTGACCTTTTTAAAAATAGTTTTATTCCTCCCTGTCTTTCACACATAATAAAAAAAAAGATAGTGGGAAGAGTTGTCAGTATTATGTGTTGCTACTTCTAGATTTTTAACTACTTACCTGAATAACAATACTATCACATTAACATAAGATTGTTTTATGTTTATGCTATAAGATTCCTACAATTACTTCCAAGGTTCTAACATACACTAAACTAAATTCGAGATCATAGCAGTATTCTTTATCAAATTGTTTATTTTTTTTTTTATCTTTTAAGTTCTAGACCAAAGTTTAAAAGGAAAAAAATGTGTTGAAACTGAAGTTCATCCCACTCTTTCTGGATTTATTTATATTTATGTAAGTCATTGGTAATGAATGGTTAACGGACATGAGAAAGTATGAATTGTCTCAAAAGCTTCAGAGGCAAGCTAATAACATTGCTGGTCAGTTATTCAATAATTGAACATTATAATTGCTTATTTAGGATTAAAATATCACTTCATGCCACACAGAAATTAGACTGTTCCTTTTGGAATCTTTTAGTAGTCAGCTGAGTACTCCTTAGGAAGAAACCACATACCAAGAATGTAACCAGGAAATGGTCATGGAACTATAACACAGGCCTTGGACTGTGGGCCGAAGCTGTGGCAGCTTAATTTGGAGCCAGGTCAAAACTCACAGCAAGGTTCCATCTCAGGACTGGCTGTAAAGTCAACATCTCTCAGCATCCATGTTTTTACATTTACCTTTCTGGAGTAGCAATATGGGAATGTTTTTCTAAAAGGGAAGAAAGCTACACTTTCATTGAAAGGAAAAGTGGATTATTGCTTCTGTCCGTCCCATTCTTAGAGGGGAGGAAAATGACTTATTACCTAGAAATCATAATTTGGTCTTGCTCAAATCATTCTGGGGATGGTCAGAACAATGGCAAACATTTGTTACATTTGCTAAAAGTAGATTCCGGCATTTCAGTTAAATATCAACCATGGCCCAGGTGCGGGACTGTGGATCCAGACCAATGAACTGCTTAGAATGCTTCCCCCTCCCTCAAGTCTCCTAGTAACAGCAACCCAGGAGTGGAATGTACCAAGGAAGAGGAAAAGTTGAACTCAGCCTAATCAAACATTTATCCAATCCAAAATTGAATGTAACTTAGTTTTACAGGACCCAAGATGTTCAAGTGGATAAATTTCTTATTATATTCACAGTCAATGAAGCAGAGTGTTTATAAGCCCACAAGACAAAAAGGTACTGTCAAGGATCATTAATTTCTCTTATTTCATACAAAACAACTTGAGAAATTGGCTTTCATAATCCACTTCTAATGTGCACAGTTATATTTATCACTGTGGTTTGAGAAAAGAGCTCTCAGAATCTATGACCTGGGTTCACATTCCTCTTTGCCATCTATAACCGTGCATGCTTGGATAAATGTCATCTCTAGAGTCCTATTTTCACGTGAACAAAAAAGGGATAATAATCATAAGACTATTCATAAACATGGAATTTTTTGCAAAAATTGCAAATACACTAGGAAATACCTTGAAATCTGTACTCAAAACATAAATTCCCTACCTGTTAGTCCTGTAAACTGGTTTTTTTAAACTGTAAAAATAGAATAGTGATGCATTGATTCTCTATGAAGTTTGAGAGCATTGTATGGGATCATGTCTATGAAGTGCTTGGTCCATAGTAAGCTCAGTACATACTAGTCACACAACAAAGATAATAAGGAAAAAGAAGAGAAGAATAAGTAGAAAGAGAATAGACCCTCTCCCCAATAGTTTTGTAGAATTCCCACCCAAATTTTTTTCATGTTGTATAATATATCAAATTATAGTTTTCACATTTATCTAAGCTAACTACACTTATTCTCAAAAGACAATAATAATGCTTACTTAAAATAATACTACACAGAATATATAAAATCATTTATAGAAAATATTTTGTTTGGTACATCACACAAGAAAAGTCCATAATAATTAGCAGCTGGTATTGTTATCATCATTATTATTAATAGTTTTATAATATTAAAGCATAATAAGTGAAGACAAATTTTAAAATGAAAATAAGCAAAAATGATAATAAGAGAAGTATCCATCCCTCAGAAAAAATTACTGGTAACATTTTCATGTATATTCTTTCAGATTTATTTAAAAAAAAAAAAGGAAGATGTGCCTGTTGGCAACTAAGTAGTAAAGGAGCAAAGACAAGTTACAGTCTAGCAAAATCAAAGAAATCTCCAAACTGGGGGACTCTCAGCCCATCCCATCATCCAAACAAACCAAAACAAGGTACTGAAGTACCCATATTTTGCTATGCTGATTAAAAGGCCACAATGTGCTACATGTACTAGTTATACTAGATGCTGAGAATAAGATACCAAATATTATAGAAAGGAACATAAGGAGACTCCACAGAAAGCTGTATAAAAAAATCATAAAATAAAATTTCACATAATTTACTATGGTAAATTTTCCCCAGAAACACAACCAAGTTGTGAAAAAAATGCATGCTTACATCTGTATTAGATTTCTGCTGTGCATAGCAAACTACCACATACATGCTGGCTTCAAACAACATTTTCTCACAATATCTGGGGAGTCAGCAGTCTATGCAAGGGTTATCTGGGTTCCATTAATGTAGTGGGAAGACAGAGAGGTCATGACACTGAGACTACTATAGGAAATGGCGATTTTATTTATTTTTTATTTTTTATTTTTTTTTTAGTTGGAGTCTCACTCTGTTGCCCAGACTGGAGTGCAGTGGCCACTCATGGCCACTGCAGCCTCAACCTGCTGGGGCTCCAGTGATCCTTCCACCTCAGCCTTCCAAGTAGCTGGAATTACAAGCACGCACTACCTCACCCGGCTAATTTTTTGATTTACTGTAGAGATGAGGGATCACCAAGTTGCCCAGGTGGGTCTCGAACCCATGGGCTCAGGCAATCCACTCATCTCAGCCTCCCAAGGTGAGGGATTACAGGCTGAGCCACCCCGAGCCCAGCTAGGAAGTGGCAACTTTATTACCCCAGCAGACTCAGTGGGCTAATGCTCCCAGGCTGAGCCCCCCAGAACAGGAGAAGAGGGGTCTTATGCCTTTGTTTAGGTAAGGGAGGGGGGTCGTGTTGAGCAATTACACATTTTCTTTGGAATTTACAAGGTTGTGCTCAGCAAAAATCAGATCTTTCAAAGAACAAATGGGCTCCAGGAAATGTACGGTGAGTAGGGGCTGTAAACTGATAAGGAGAGCAGTTGGGTAAGGTTGTGAATTAGGTACACTTTTGCATTTCCTTGAGAGCCCTCAATCTTCGGCCATTTGGCTTTTTCAACCAAAACTGGCCTGGCAGGTCTTTAGAGCTTGCTGCTTAACTTTCAAAAGGAAATACCTTTAACTGCTACCAGCCCCCTTTCTGCCACATTCCCCCCTTTGTTGCTCGACCTTTTATGGGTCTAGAGCATCATCATCCTTAATCTGGTGCATTAACATTATACGGGCCGCAGTTTTTCGTTCAACAACTGTTTCCACAAACTTAGAAATGGCTTTCATAATTATTGGGGCTATGCAAGGGAAGATAAGACAGGGATCCCACCGAAAGGACTGCAGATCCAATAATATACTTAAATCCTCCCAGACCCAAGAGCATGTTTTCAAACCAATTGCCGATTTGTATGCCTTGCCATTTTTGCACCGGGGCATGGACAAGTTTTCTAATATTGGTGGCTATTATTATCTATTTGCAAGCAACAGTCAGATCTATTAAATTTGCCACATACTCCTCCTTCTTCCACTGGCAGGTAGTCCAAAGATAAGAAGTTTTGATAAATAGCTGTGTGCATTTGGGCTTGTTGCTGAGCAACAAGCTCAAAAGCCATGGCTGTTTGATTAGTTATAATTTCTAAGATAGCTTGCAACCTAATAACCCAGTTTAGCATATATATAGGAGTGCAGTATCCCCAACTTCCATCTTGTGCCCATGTGGCTGGGACACAAGTATTTATAATTCTCTGGGGTGGCCATTCATCATCTTTCCAAACCTGGGTCCCTCCTATATTAGGAACTTGGTCGAGGGATGGAGCATCTCATGTTTTGAAGCTTTCATAAAGGGGAATGCCTAGTTCATCCCCCCTTGGGTTAGGCAGAGGAAAAATTCTGGCTGGATTATTTCTATGGTACATGTGCCTTTCCATAATGCTGGGAGCTGGGTGTACGCAACCTTTTCATATGTCCATAATAGCCTTTTAGTACATTGAGAAGATTTAGTTGCATAAGCAGATGCCCGATATCAAACAGGCCTTGTTGGCCACCAGAACAAACTTCTGGCTAGAATGAATAACGATGGAAAACTCTTATATCTGGCCAGATCGTTTCTATACACATATATGCTGGGTGTGTGAGGGAAGAAATAAACACCCAAATTAGGCAGACATACATAAAATCACAAGAACACTTCCTATTATAAGAAAGAATGGAAATGCTAGTGAGACCCTTTTCTAACATGTTCAATGGGGACAACTTTGTTAATTCTATAGTAAATAAAGTCAGTTTTACAGCAATTAAAATGACAAACAGTTTAGCATAGATAAAGGTTGACAAAACAAAGCAATGGCTTATCAGTGATGTCCGCTGAGTTCTTAAGCTGAATCCTCAATCTTCTGCCCTGCATCAATCAGCCAGCCTCCAGTGACTGAAGCAGGGCTGAAGTATCCTTAGGCTTCTAGAGCAGGGCTTGAGAAATTTGTTCCGGGTCCTTTGTTGGGCTCGGTGACTTTCCTGCAGGTCAGCTTAAGGGGTGTTGCAGAATCTGCAGTGCATTCCCAGTGCTGGAAGGCCGACTTAATTCTGCTATATAAAAAAACAGTAAATGACCCCCTCCAGAGGGGCTTTAGAGGTTGTACATTCCGTTCTTTTATCCATACCATATCACCTGGCTTAAAAGAATGGGCATCAGTAGTTAAACTGATTGGCAATCGATCTCTGACTTGACAGTGGGTGGCATTTAGGACTGAACCTAAGGCTTGCATTTGCTGTTTTAGGGTAAGACTTCCTAATTCCTTTAAGTCTTCCTGTATGCCCTTAGTGAGAGGGGGTGGCTGCCCATAAAGAATTTTAAAAGGTGAGAAGCCTGTTTAATTCATTTAAAGGCCTGTTTCTGGGCCTTTTCCCATAGCAGGGGCTCTTGTTCATCCCCCTTTGAGGCTTCATAGAGGGGTTTCATCATGATAGAGAAATTAAGTATTTAAATTCTATAGACTAATATAGGAACAGGACCACCCTTAGGGTCCTTTTCTCTTTTATTACAGTTGTTGGTTGAGTCCTTCCTTTCTTCAATTTTTAGCAGCACTTACTCCCCTGGGATGTTTGAGTTTTTCATGGTCCAGGAAGTGTCTAGGGAAGTAAGCTTATAAACTGTGATTAAAATTTGTCCCAAATGGACAACACATTTCCTTATGGGCATTTATGTTTGTGGCTCTATTTCCTTCAGAAGTGTAGGAAAAAGGTCTACCATTAAACAATTTCAAAGTTTTAATGAATCCCATTTCAGAGACTTGGATCCTGAGCGATGCAATACCAAATACCTATGTTTAGTTTACTTGTGTCTCCAAAGGATTTCTAGTGATTATTATGCTAAACTGCAAATTTAAAGATTGTACTGTCCTACATCTGATGGCATTTTCTTTCGATTTGCCAAGGGGTGGGACACTCGGCCCGCAGTAGAAACGTTTGAATGCCTTCTAAAACCTACCTATAGGAAATGTATTTATGTCTAGCCTGTGCTAGCTACCCTGCCTCAATTATTTATTCTTTAGAGATTTTTCAATCCCATAATCATTTGGGGTGCTGAGGGGCCAAGGTCTGTCTTCTGTAATTTCTTCAGAGCTGATAATAGGCGCAGTCCTTCCTAGCCAGAGATTGAAAATCTCTCCCTGTCTGACTTGAGGCATCCAGATTTGTTTCAGCAATGGCATTGTTTGCAGGTACTGATTGGAACTCTTGCATGACTGTTATGTGGACTTGAAACTACTGGATTCTGGCTCAATAAAGGGAATAAAGTCAGGCATACATTTTGACAATTTTAGGTAGTGGCTGATTACCTTTTGTACAAAAGCTACAAGGCCCAAAATTATTAGCATAACTTAAATAATAAACTTTAATTTCTGTGGCTTTATTAAAAGTACCAGCCTTTGGAGTTTTTAATATATTTCTGGACTATAATGGTAGCCTGACAGATTGTTTTAGACTATAATTTGAACTAGGCACTCAAGTAAATTTTATATAAAATTTGAAGAGAAATCTGAAAATGTTTGGAGACTCCCATCCAGAAAAGACTTATTATGGCTAGATTGTTTATAGAATTTTTTTTGTATATATATATTTTTTAATAAACTTTCCTCATACAATTTTTGGCAAGCTTATACCATTTTATTTTTGTTCTCTACCCCCTTTTAAAAAATTCTCAGATAACTATTTGCTTTATTATAGGACAGAAATTTACCTTATAAGATTTATTTTTTAGATAAAAATATCTCTTCTCTTATATTTCTCTTTTTTTTTGTTTTCTTACCAAAACCTTATTTGTACACCAACAACCTTTCTATATTTTTCCTTTGCTTTTTGCTTCTTTCTTTTTTATTTATTTATTTATAGATAACCTTTTACAGTTATCATTTGAATTTACCTTTTAGTAACCGTTAGGTGAAACATTTAACTTTTGGAACACCTTTAACTCCCACTAGAGAACAGGTTTTAGGAGAAAGAAGTTCAGTATGAGCACAAGGGCTAAAAACTTAGCCTTAGCATTAATTAAGAAATTAATCTGGACCCTGGCCACATCCATATAGACCCAAGGATTCTCTGGAATGATAGCAAACAGAGCGCTGGGCTGGGATGTGCCTCTTCCCCTTTAATTAATGGCCACTATTACCAAGCTAGGTGTCCCTCCCCCCTCTTCAGTAGAGGCTGCACCATCTCTTTCAGTGACTTTTTAGTACTGATGTTGGACAAGGTCCTGGGGGCTTAGGCCATCAAGAACAACTGTGCTTTAAGTGCCCAGATTGACCACATTCATAGCAGCTGATACCATCCCCCTTAGCAGGTTTACCCTTATCAAGCCTCTTTTGAGTGGCTGGAGCTTTGCCTTTAGTGGCAACTGCCAATAGGTTTGTTTACCTTTCCTCTAGCTGGTGCTCATTTTGGAGTTCTTCTCTCTTTTTCTTTTCTTTTCTTTTCTTTACTTAATGTTTCAGTTTCTAAGAGCTTCAGGAGCTTTTTATATTTGGGAGTTTGGTATTTATAGACCTGGGTCAAGCCTCTGGAGTTGGGTATTTAATATTCTATAGGATATAATCTTGTTTGCAAAGTAATGAAATGAATTTTTAAAATGCCTCTGCATATAAAACATTTGACAATTTTTTCTTTTAGGTCTATAAAGTGAATTTAATTGCCAGATAGTTTTGCTTCTTTTCCAAATCTCATTATCTGTTAACTTGTAGTGACTTCAAATTTGATTTTAATAATATATTTACTATTTTTTTAAACCACATAATTTTAATTTTTTTTTTTTTTGAGTCAGAGTCTCACTCTGTCGCCCAGACTGGAGTGCAGTGGCCACTCCTGGCCACCACAGCCTCAACCTGCTGGGCTCCAATGATCCTTCTGCCTCAGCTTTCCAAGTAGCTGGAACTACAGGCGCATGCTACCACACCTGGTTAATTTTTTGATTTATTGTAGAAAGGAGGTCTCACCAAGTTTCCTGGGCAGGTCTCGAACCTGCTGGCTCAGGCAATCCACTCATCTCAGCCTCCCAAGGCATGGGATTACAGGCTGAGCCACTGAGCCTGGCTACATAATTTTAATTTGCTTTAATTATTTAAAATCTGTCCCATTGGAGTGCCTGAGGGTACAGATTATTACACATTTTCTTGATCACATTTCTTGAAAACCCAGAATTTGTTTTGAACATTTGCAATTTATTTCTCAAAGGAGAATTCTAAAACAACCAAATAATTAAATAAAGCCATAAACAGCAATGCCAGTTATCCCTGGGACTCTGATGGCTTCTTCCAAGCTGAGTGTACTCAGCCCTCCTTGAAACCCACTTTTTTTTGTTCTATGACTTTCCAGTGATGCCTACAAAATGGCTGGTACAAAATCTTTTTAGAATGAACAGACCACGTAGCTGTAAAATGGTCTGTTTCTACTTATTACTAATTATGAACAAGCAAAATTATCAAAAATTCTCATGAATTACTAGGCAGTAGCCTTAGTTATAAGATGTGGACAATTAAATGAGAGTGATTAGGTCTCACTCTGTGCTCCACAGAGTGTGCCTAGTATTTGACCTGTCCCTTAGGTGAAATACCGAGCTTAAAAGGTGACTTAATCAGATGGGAATGGCCAGTTCCCATGCCTTATTAAGTCCTGCAAAGTATTCAGCATTTAAAGCTTTACCAGTCTTTTAAGAGGTGTGCTAGTCAGGCATAGCCGCAAAAAGCAAGCAGTAGTGTTATCTAGCATTACAATATAAAGTAGGGACTTAGCATACATTACACGACTCGAAGAGACTTCTCAACAGTTTTACAGGGGCAAGCAATTGATTGCAATCTTAGGCAAGGCCTAAACCTTTAGAAACAGACTCACTTTCAACTAACCTGGCTTTTAGCACTTGAAAACAAGAACAGTCTATTCAGCCCCTTAGTTGCCAGAGAAAGATTACAAAATTATTTTCTCCAAGGCTAGCATTAACTTGCACTGAGTTAGTTAGCAAAAGGCTAAGTAGCATATAAGAGACATTTCTATGTTTCTTTACATGTGGATTAGAATGAACTCCTTCAGAATTTATGAAAGAGAACACAGGCTAAGGAAGGGAGGGGATGTGGTCCTGGGAAAGAATTCAAGGTAACCGGTAGCACTTCACATACACAGCAAGCAATTTTCTCACAACCTTAACAACAAAAGGCAGGAATTTTAACAGTGCCAATGGGTTGGAAGAAATATCAAACAAATAAAAGGAGGGAAACATAAAATGACATAAAGAAACATGTGCCAATCAAGTTTTTAAAAGACAATGTCCCATCAAACAAAGCACAATAACCCAACCAGCTCCTCAGCAGATTTAAAATGGCAGACACACACAAACAAGAGAATGAGGGGCATGGTGAACGTCCACTTCATTCCCCTCCAGCCATACTCCTCATGAAAATATCTCAGACACCTCTTAGCAATTGGCAGGTTGGTACACCCCCAATACAGACTAACTATGCAGAGCCCTCCCACCATCCATCTCATTCACACACAATCACACAGCACATTCTTCAACCCTCCACCCTAATCCTAGGAGTCTACAGGTTCATCTTCAGATAGTGTTGCCTTCCACTGCCTTTCAGCCCTTTCCTTCAGGCTGGAGATTACTAGCAGACTCCAGGAGATGATCAAGCTCCCCTTCTGCCATCCGTTGGCAGGTCTATGCAGAGGCCCTTATTCCTACCCTTTCCGTTGGGTGGTCTTTCTGTCTTTCCATCGGTGGTTGTCCTCATGCCAGTTCCTCACCTCTTAGGTCCCTGTTGTGCTTTCATGGTCCAAGCCTCAGTGCGCTGGGAGGGACCTCCCTCCTATGGATCAAAAGGTCAGTTGCGTGCCAGGTGAGATTGCCCTTCCCATAGCCCTGGAGGTGGAACAAACCATCTCCGAACTCTCCTTTCCTGGTCAGTGCAGCAGAATAATGTAGCAGGAAGACAGAGAGGTCATGACACCAAGACTATTATAGGAAGTGGCAACTTTATTATGCCGGTGGACTCGGCAGGCTAATGCTCCCAGGCCAAGCCTTCCAGAATGGGAGAAGAGGGGTCTTATACCTTTGTTTAGGGAGGGGGGTCGTGTTGAGTGATTACACATTTTCTTCGGAATTTACAAGGTTGTGCTCAGCATAAATCAGATCTTTCAAAGAACAAATGGTCTCCAGGAAATGCAGAATGAGTAGGGGCTGTAAACTGATAAGGAGAGCAGTATGGTAAGGTTGTGAATTAGATACTCTTTTGCATTTCCATGAGAGCCCTCAATCTTTGGCCATTTGGCTTTTACTTCTTTTTTTTTAATAATCAATATTTTTTATTTTGACATTGTAGGGTACAGTTAAGGGTTAGGTATACAAGTATGTTTTGTTCAGGCACCCTTGTTGATAAGGGGTGTCTCCTCATCCCCGGACAGATATTGACTACCATTAGTCTCATCTCCCTTCCCCTCCCCCCCATAGTTTCCCACCACTGTCAGTCCTTTTCTTATAGTATTACATGGATGTTCAAGGTCCACTATATGAGTGAGAACATGTGATACTCAGATCTT
>NW_007256768.1:335970-346323 GCF_000164805.1 Carlito syrichta
CTGCGATAAACATACGTGTGCAGGTATCTTTTTTATAGAGTGATTTGAGTTCTTCAGGGTATATTCCTAGTAGGGGGATTGCAGAGTCATATGGGAGGTTGATATCTTTTGATCTTTCTAAACAAACAAAACTGGCCTGGCAGGTCTGTAGAGCTTGCCGCTTGATTTTCAAAAGGAAATACCTTTAACTGCTACAAGCCCCCTTTCTGCCACACCATCATAGCATCAACTCAAAACCCCAAATCTCATCATCTAATCTATAGCTCATCCTCTCAGCTCAAAGTCAATGTTCTCATCATCTTTGTCACCTAAGTGCAATTTGAATGAGATTCCTGAGGGCAACCTATTAAGGACAGCTCCTAGAACACAAGTCCTTTACATCTGTGGACCTATAAAGCTAAATAATCACATGTCCTCAAACCTCTCAGCATACACTGGCATAGGATAAAAGCTAAAGATATTCTGGTATAATAAAAAGAATGACATAAAAGTTGTCCTCAGTCTATTGTAGTTCTGAAATCCAGCTGGAAAAATAGGAGTTCTTGACTAAGTTTCAGAGCCTGAGAATAATTCATCCTGACTTAAGCTCTGCTCTGGTCCTTTTCTTTAAGCCATGCTTCCTTTATCACGAAAGCACATGCTTTCTGCTGAAAAGTCATATTAGCCTGCTTCTTGCCAGTCAAATTTCAGAGATCCATCAGTTTCTTTTCTTTTATCCTCTCTGTCTTTTTTAGTTCAATCTGGCTGTGTTTCTGAGGAAATAATTTCCTAAAGAACGCTGTGAGTTCTCCATGGATTATACCCCATTAAACAAAAGTCACATCTACAAATCTTTTCAAGATAATCCTGACTTGCTGAGGTAATTGAGAAGCAAGGTCCTTACATTTCCTAAGAGAATCACACCCTTTATCACATGAAAGAACCCTTTGAGTACATGAATATATTAATCTTTTGATCTTTCTAAAGTTTTAGCAAAAGGTATACCCTCACATACACTCAGTCTTTCCTTGATTAAAACTATTAGCAGCTATTTCTCACTTTAAAGATCTTTGCCATCTAGAAAGTATAAGAATTGTCAAAAGTATCTTGTTTTTGTTTATTTTTGTTTAATCACTCTTCCTTCAGTTGTCTTTCTCCTCTTGCATCTTACTAAAAGCAGCAAAAGAATCCAGGTAGCACTTTCAACACTTTGCAAGAAATCTACTTAGATATATATCCAAATTCATTGCTTACATGTCTTGTTTCCCATAGAACTTCAGAAGACAAATTTGCTAAACTTTTTGCTGCTGCATAACAAAGATCCCCTTCCCTCCAGTTTCCAATGCATATTCCCAATGTGCTTCTCACTTGTAGTGTCTTCAAAGTCCATATTCCTACTAACAGTCTGTTCACAGCAATCTGGGCTTTTTCTATTTTGCAGCCCAACATTCTTCCACCTTCTGCCTACTATGCAGTTCCAAAAGTACTCACATATTTTTAGTACCCCACTTCCAGGTATCCAAATATGCATTCGTTTTCTATGGTTGCCGTGACAAATCTCCACAAACTGCCTTACAACAGTACCCATTTATTATTATTTGACAGTTTTTATAATCAGGAGTTCAGCCATGGCATAACTGTGCTCTCTGTTCAGCATCTCAAAAGACTGATTAGGATGTTGGCTAGAACTGTGTTCTCATCTAGAGCTTGAGGTGCTCCTACAATCCTATATGTATTGTTGGCAGAATTCAGTTTCTTACAGTTGCAGAGCTGAAGTCCCCTGTTTTCTTGTTGGCTGTTTTCCAGGAGTCACTCTTGTCTCCTAGAGGCCACTCTCTTGTCCTAGACATGGCCTTTTGTTCTCTCCCAGCCCAGCAGGACAGCATATACTAATTGTCTTGTCTTTTTAAAAGGCTTACCTCATTAGCTCAGGCACCCAGGATGAAGTCACTTTTGATTAATTTAGAGTCAACTAATTGGGAAATTTAATTACATCTATAAAATCCTGTTTGCTGTGTAGCATAACACAATCATGAGAGTGGAATACCATCCTATTTATTATTTATTTCTGGGTTCTGCCAAACTCAAGGAGATGCATATACTTCAGGAACTGGGAAGCTTGAAAGCCATCTCAGAAGAATGCCTAGTGCAGTAGTACTCCAACATAAGGATGGATACTCAAACAAGCATTCAAAGTATGAAAACATATCCTGAATCAGAAATCCAAAAAAATTTTTACAGTGGACAAAAATATTTTTTTAAAAGAATTGATTGAACTTAGAAGAAATTTAAGAGAAAGGTAAATATGCTAGAAAAAAGGAATAAATTACAAGCTGTCTAAAAGGGAATAGACTCAAATAAATTTTAATAAAGGGCATTGAAGAAAATCAGGGCAAAAAATGAATTAAAATGGCACAAAGAAAAAAGCAAAAGGTGTCAAGGAGAAAATGGTAGCAATGGAAATAAAGCAAAGAAAAAATATTGTTCATATTTGTGGCATTCTAAATAAAAAATAGAGCAATGGAACAGAAATAAATTTTAAAATTGTAGCACACAAAAAGTTTATAGATCATAATAAAAAGCCTGAATTAATACCTTGAAAGAGCTTACCAGATATCTGGGAAAATTAGCCCAAAATAATAAAAAACAAAACCTATCTTAAAAAAACTAATAAATACTAAAGATAAACATAAACTTCTCAAGTCATCGTACAAAAAAACCTAATAATTTACAAAAGAAAACGTGTGTGTGTGTGTGTGTGTGTGTGTGTGTGTGTGTATCCACATCAGACTTTTCAAAACCCACATACAAAGCAATGTATCAACTAAGCAACATTTAAAAATAATTTTTTAAAAATCTAAATGAAAAACAATTGTGAACCAGTGATTTTATATTCAGCCCACCTGTTCTTCAAATATCAAGACTATGTAAGACAGTTTTCAACCTACAATATGTTAGGGCTTTCTGCAACAATCAGTTCATCTTGAAGAATGTGTGAAAGGATATACTTCATCCAACCAAATGATGACTGGGAAACTTCAGTGAAAATGTAAACTGATAGCAAGGCTTTAAAATATCCAAATGTACATGTATAACTAAAACAAAGATGGGTATGAGGTGGGAAAAAATAGTGTGTATTTTAACAAAGTAAAAATAATGCACCTAAAAAAGGAAAATGTAGAGTGAAATAGAAAAAGCTCATTGTTGTAACATCAATAGGTGAATGTTAAAAGTTATAACAAAAAACACAAAATAGACCAGAAAATGCAAAAAACAAAAATTAAAAACCCTGATAAACCAGTTAATAAAAAGCAAGCAAAAAGGGAAAATGAGAATATTAAGAAGTGCATTGATAACCACTAGTGCAAAAGACAAACATTCTAAATATCCTCCCAAATTAAATAAAAGAGCAAACATGTATCTTTTTAGAGTAGAAGCAGAGCAAATATAACAATATATACATTCTTATAAAAAGTGATAAAGTTGAGCAAAACCAGTAAATCAGAACAATAAATGTGAATAGATTTAACTCACCTATTAAAATAAAAAAATGCTCAATTTGATTCATGAAATAAAACTTAAGATATATATACTGTATACAAGAGACTCTCCAAATACAGTGATTGAGACAAGCTTAAAAATGTGAAGGGAGGAGATGGAGAGGGGATGGACTAAGTATATCAAGAAAATGAAAAAAAATTTTCAGGAGATGCAAGAAGACATAAAAATACACCAATAATAAAATATTATTATATAAGATAGATCAGGTGGACCAAAAAAAAAGAGTAGCGAATCTAACAACATAATCAATGAAGTAATCATATGGATACATACTCTACAGCCTGATAATAGAAAATACTTATTCTTCTCAAATATCCATTCACAAAAATTGGTCATATATCAGGTGACAAAACATCAGCTTTCATAAGAGAGTATCTTTACAAACATATTCTGGCATTGCGAAGTGATGGTTTCATAGAATTTCCTAAGAAAAAGCAAAACCATGAAGGATCTTTCACTTGAAAATTAAGAACTTTTCTTTTCCAAAACTTTTGTAAATAGAAAATTCTAAAAATAAAAATTGTACATATAACACATAGGATGTGATGAAGTAGTGATCGCTGGAAACAATAAACACTTTTATAGGTAAAATAAAAGTATAAAAATAAGCAAATTAAAATTCACCTGGAAAATAAAAGAAAAAGAATTACAAAAAAACCTATAAGAAGGCCTATGTAAAGAAGTAGCAAAGAAAAAAGCAGAAATTAATTAGGAAGAGCACTAAAAAAAAATCAATAAAACAAAATTATTTTTTTACCTAACAAAAGTTAAGTAACTAGCTAACTTAATTGAGAAGAAAGGTAGTAAATCACTAACTTAAATGAGAAATAATGAAGAAAATATCCACTGAAGAAGCAGAACTTAAACAACAACAACAACCAGGAGATTACTTTGCAAAACTTTATACAAATAAATTTGAAAATCAAATGAAATAGAAAATTTCCTATGGAAATTTAAGTTACCAAAATGATCCTATTAGAGTGAGAACACTAAAACAAAATAATTTTCATGGAAGATATCAAAAAAGGTAATAAGAAACTACCACTGAAAAAGCACTGGACCCCGATGGTTTCATAGGGGAATTATATCAAAATTTCAGAGGTCGGATAGTCCCAGTGCTCTATGAACAGAACACTGAAAGAAAAGAAAACTTCCTGAATCCTTTTGGGATGCAAGAGAAACACTGACTTCTAAACCAGAAAAAAAGACAATGGAAAGAAGGAATAGTACAGACAAACTGGGAGGAAACATTTGTAGCATATATTACTAGTAAAAGGCTAATATCCCTGATCTGTAAAGACATCTTTAAAATTGAAGACAAAGAACAATTGCTATAGAAAAATGGAAAAACAAAAAATTACAGTCAAGATACAAAAGTGGCTCTTTGACATATTAAAAAATGTTCAAATTTATAATTAGGTAAAATCAAATTACTACTTGGACAACACTGAAATAAAATTTCTCACCTACAAGACTAGTGAAGATTTGAAAAGAAAGCATGATACTACGTTCTGCTGGTGAGACTATGAGCAAACACTAACTCATACATTACAAGTGGGAAGGCAAATTGGTAGACTTTTTAAGGTAAACTAAAAAAATGCAAAATGCAGAAATTTATTTATTGCAGTACAAGATTATAAAACAACAAAAATACCCATATATGGAAGAGGGGTTGAATAAAATCTGCTTTATCCACACAATAAAGTATTATGAAGCTGTTAGATGAATGGGAAACATCAGTATCAATTGATATAGAGCAACTTCTAGGAGATACTGTTTAATGAGAACAGCAAAGCCTAAAAGCTCATCTATGCTATGCCTCCCTATGTAAGAAAGGAGACGGTATAAGAAAATAGACCTGTGTTTGTTTTCTTGTGTAAACAAAACACAAAACTAATAAACTGGGAACTAAAGAGATTAGTTATCTATTTTCTTTGGGGGGGGTGGATACAGTGGGAATCAGAAATTAATGAATCTCATCTGAATACATCTGGAATATCTCTGACTCTTGCAATTATAGTGAATGTGTCTTATTTCCTTCATATATCCAAAAAGTAAGCAAGCAAACGAAATCAACCAAGATGTAGAGTAACCCAAAATGGAATACCAACAGTAACAAGTGAACCTACTGTATATGAATTAATAACAATACTCAAAGGTGTGGGGAAGAAAAGAACTCACCCAAATAACTTGGGAAATAATACCTTAACTAGATACTGTAAGGGTAAAGACAAAATAAAACAAAAAATAGCACAGAAATGCTGTAATTTAGCTAAAGTACTTCCCAAGGGGTTATTTGCAGGTTAGTAATTCTGAAACTCCTTTATATGTACTAAAATTGAACAAATAAGTCAATGTAGTATAGATAATGACAGCCAGGTTTCTAACTTTTAGAGAAAGAAATTACAGAAAAAGGGAACAAGAAAAAGCTACAATACACTTTGCAGAGTTCAATTGTAATCCAAGGACTTATTTATACAGATAGATTACTATCAAAATACAGATATGGCCTGGCTCATGCCTATAATACCAGAATTTTGGGAAGCCAAGGTGAAGAAGATTGCTTGAGCCCAGGAGTTCAAGACCCATCTGGGAAACATAGGATAATCTCGTCTCTAAAAAAAAAAATTACAAAAATATTAGTCTGGCATGGTGACATGTGCCTGTAATCTCAACTACTCTGTAAGTTGAGGTGGAAGGATCCCCTGAGCCTAGGAGGTTGAGAGTGCAGTGAGACAAGATTGTAACACTGCACTCCAGCCTGCATGACAGAGTAAGAACCCAATTCAAAAAATGGATAGACAATAGATAGATAGATAGATAGATAGATAGATAGATAGATAGATAGATAGATAGATAGATAGATGAAGATAGATGAGAGATGATTATGATACATGATAGATATAGAGATGATAGATAGATAGATGATATAGATAAATTAGATAGATGATAGATAGATTAGATAGATAGATAGATGATAGATAAATGTGTATTGATGGGTTAGTACACATATATGCTTCCTACTTTTGTCTGCTGAGAAATACTAGAAGCAATGACACCACAAAACCATGGCATCTAATGCCTTAGTATTGGTTTCTAAATGCCATTTACCAATAAAGGAAGCACAGTTTCTTGGAGAAGTTTTTTATTCAAGAACTAGGACTGAGAAAATATGTGAGCCTAGAACACATTGTAGTGGCAAAAAGTAAGGAAGTACTCTCAAAACAGTGAGGATTGTTGAAAGAATATGGTGACCAATCTGAACGAGCCTCTAATGGTAACAACTGGAAAAATTGGAGCAAAAAAGTCATGAGTATAGAATTTTAATCCACAGAATAAAATAAATACCCACACATGCATACTTAAATAAACAAATAATCAGACAACAATGGGCATCTTTAGGGCAGTCTGGCCATAAGCATAAGTAAATAAATAATTAAATGAACAAACAAGAGTGAAGGGATAGCTGTTTCTTACATTAGACTTTTAATTTAAAAATATAAAAGGAAAGGGTATGGTAAATTGCCATTAGGCACATAGTGCAATAAAATTTGTTATAGACTGATAGATGTTCAAATTTATAGGTAAAAATTTGAAGAGAAACAGAATTCATCTAGTCTTAGAGTACCACCTTTCCAAGATATGTATTCATGACAGAGAGACAAATAGTAACTTTACTGGAGAAACCATCTAACACCACATGAACACCAACAGTCATGAAGTACATATCAACATCATGTACCTCTTGATATGATGCACTGGGAAGGGGACATAAATTCTCTGGTATTCCTGCTAAAGGTGTATAACCTCATTTCATTTATGCAAAACCTGAAGTAAGAGGCATTCTACAAATTAACTGATAGGACATACAAAAATAACAGTCTGCCATGGGGAAGATAAACTGCTGGGGTGTAAATGGGGAAACTGAGGCACCAAAGTGGAAGATTTTGCAGTAACCCAAATGAGAGATGACCATGACTTGCAAAAGGGTAGCGTGGTGGAGGAAGAGTGGAATGTGACTAAATGGGGAAAGTTGTCAATGGAGGAACACACAGGATTTTCTAATAGATAGGATGTGAGTACCAGAAAAGGAGAGGAGTCGAGAAAGCTTCCAAACTTTGGGCATGAACAATAGGAAGAATTGGGTCTTCTATTTAGACATGGAGAAGACTAGATGAGAACTCTATGTGTCAGGAGAAAATAAAGATTTGTCTTTAGGTATGTTAAGTTTGAGTGGTCGAACATGTAGTAGCCACTTAGAGACATCAAGGAAGCAATCTAAGGTCTGAAAATCAAAGGAAATGTTAAGGATGGAGAGATATACTTGTGTTGTCAGACACCCTGGGTATTTGAAGTCATAGAAGTGGAAGCCATTGTCTAGGGAGTCAATGTGGAGAGAAAGGAAATGTCTGAGAACTGGGTCTAAGAAACTGAAGATTTGATGGTCAGGAAGATGAGAAGAACCAGAATAGAAGATTGCCAAGGAAAGCAAAGCCAAATTAAGTTGCAGCATTTCAGGAATGAGGCTGTCATTCAGTGACTGGCTTACTTCTCTTAGCACAGTATCACTTAATGTGGATGAACAACAAGGCTCATACATGTTGTCACATAGGGCAGGATTTCTTCCACTTTTAAGGCTAAGTAAAATTCTCTTATAGTTATATACCACAATTTCTTTATTCATTCATCTGTTGTTGATAGACATTTCAGTTGTTTCCCTTGGCTATTGTGAATAGTGCTGCAATGAGCATGAGTGTGCAAATATTTCCTGGAGACCTTGATTTCAATTCTTTTGGATAAATACCCAGAAGTGGGATTGACTGTGCTGTGGGTTCATTGTGTCCTCTCCAAAATTCAGTTTCAGTTTGTCCCTCCAAAATGCCAATATAATAGCACTAAGAGATGGTGCCTTTAAGAGATGACTAGGCCATGAGGGCTTCTCTCTCATGAATGAGATTGTCTGCCTTATAAAGGGGAAAGAAGGGGGAGTTGTTAACCCTTCTGCCTTCCACCACATGAGGACACATGAAAAGTCACTTGCCAGATGCTGGCTCCATGTCCTTGGACTTCTCAGCCCCCAGAACTGTGAGAAATAAATTTCTCTTCTTTATAAAATACTACCTAGACAGTTATATTAAAAATCTAAAATAGCCAAACTCATAGGATATGTGAGTAGAATAGAGGTAACCTGGGGCTGGGGAAAGGAGAAAATGGAAGTGGATGTGTGATGGGGATAAAGTTTCAGTTATGCAAGGTGAAGGCATCTGTGGTACAACATTGTGCCTATGGTTAACACTGTTGTGTTGTCCACTTAACAATTCATTAGAAGGATACATCACTTTTAAAGTGTTTTTACCACAATAAACTAATAATCAAAAGAAGAATGAGGCAGGGATCAGTCAAGACAAATGCTGCTGCCAAGACTGAGCTAGACAAATGAGGAATAATCATGGGATCCGCCACCACAGTAGCCATTGTTGACCTCAAGAGGAGCAGCTCTGGTGGAGTAAAGTTTGAGTGGATGGGGCTCGAAGGGAACTGGGAGGAGGGAATGATGGGATGGTCAGTAAGGAACCTTCTTTTGAGAAGTTTTTCTCTAAAGGATAAACAGACAATGGAGATGACTGCTGGAGGAATTTGTAGGATCAATGAGGTCTTTCTCCCCTTTATTTTGTGAGTAAAAATAAATTATAGTGTGATGTAGTGATCCAGAGAAGGAAATGTGCAGAAGAATGACATCTGTGTATAGGATAAAAGAGAGAAGGCGAAAGATCTAAGGGCCCTGGAATTGAAACAATTTGATATATTGAAACCACCAAAGATGTGGCTGGAGTCATGTTGGAGAAAAAAGTTACTATAGAAAAGGCAGATGAAGCATATCCCATAACTAATTGCAAAACAAAGAAAGACAGATAGACATGCAGACACACACACACACACACACACACACACACACACACACACACACACACACACAGACACTTAGGGATAGAGACAGAGAAAGACGGAGACAGAGCGCAATAGAGACAGAGAAAGGCAGAGACAGAGAGGAAGAGAGGAAAAAAGAAACAGCAAGAAAGAAAGGATAGATCATATATAAGCATAACCATAATATGAAATTTATGTAGAACTATATTAAAAATATAAAGTATTACTGAGAGATATAAAAGTCCTGATTATCACTTACTATGTTTTACTCCTAAATGGGAATATTAAATATTTTAAACATGTAATTTATTCCCAAATTAATTTGTGCAAAAGTTTATTCATTTGTTTATTGCACAAACATGTATTGATTCTTTACACCACCTGGCAGGCATTATCATAAATATTGGTGAAACCGTGATGAACAAAGCAAGCAAAGATCTTCCCCGCTGGAGCTACTAGTCAAGTAGCAAAATAAACAATAAAAATGTAGACAAGCACATACATGTATGGCTACCATAAGTGCCAAGAAGGGAGTAACTGGGATGCAGTGGCAGAATAGAGTGGTAGATAGGAAAGATTGCTCTTTGCAAAATGACTCCAAAGTTCACCTGGGAGACTAAATGGACATGATCAGACAGCAACTACAAAAAGTTTCTCTGAAAATACATTTAGAAAGAAAGAAAAGAGAGAAAAGAGATCTACCATATTTATAAATTATAATTTGCATAAAGCTATTCTAATTAAATCAATTTGTCATAAAAAACGACAAAGTATAATATGTGATTCAACAAATATATACCAGCCAGGCTCGGTGGCTCAGCCTGTAATCCCGCCCCTTTGGGAGGCTGAGGTGAGTGGATTGCCTGAGCCCGTGGGTTCGAGACC
>NW_007256768.1:346343-362890 GCF_000164805.1 Carlito syrichta
TGGGAGTGGCCACTACACTCCAGTCTGGGTGACAGAGTGAGACTCCAACTCAAAAAAAAAATATATAGATATATATAATATATATATACCATATATACATACATACAAATAGATGATAGATATCTATCTATCTATACCAACACACACACACACACACACACATCTATAAACACAAATATTGACAGCAGAAAGGAGTTAGAGAAACCAAGGTGCCTAGATCACAAGCTGTGAGAACTTGTACTAGTAATTCACCTTTGCTAAAACTCAGCTTTCTCAATCATATGCTGGGAAAATAAAATGAGATAGTGGTACTTATCTGAAGGAGGCATGTTGTCTTTCTGTCATCATCATCGCCGTCATCTCTAAAACTTTCATTCTATATCCTGTCCTGCTGAATATGATGCATCTGGGCATATTTGACAAATAGAATGGAATGGACCCAACTGAAATACGTGGCTCCTTAACATAAAATAAGGTTTAAATATTCTGTCGATCTAGTCAAATAACTTCAGTCATTAGAGGGAAGTCATGATTCTGAGTTCCCATGGGGTAGTACTAATTACCACACAGGTACAGTCATAGCCTGGATCCCCTCACCCAATACGTATGTGTTGAGATGCCAAGAACAGAGAATGTGAGCATAATCTCAAAGGATTGGTTACTTCATTGAGCTTTCTGGGACATTGGGATGCCCATCAGCAGTGCTTTTAGAACCCAGAAAGATGAAGGTGTTAAGTATAAAGCTGGTGAAGAGGATTATCTCTTGACTGCTTTCAAGTAAACACAGCTATGGCACCTAGAATCTTCCAGCACACAAGAAAATGACAGCCCAGAGGCGCAACATCTTCCAGTCAAAGTAGCAAGGATGCCCAAGTAGTGCCCAAATCGAATTCTAAGAATAAAATACCACTGCCAAATGACATTTCCATGACACCATGGCCCCAGTACTACCTGGCGAAGGTTATTGTCAGGATGGGTTATGACCCAGATAATGCCCAACGGGGACCCCAGCAATGGGGAAGAGGGAAACAGTATGAGGTGACCCAGAATAGAAGGCCTGAGATCAGGTTACTCACTCTCATGTAGCCCATTTTCTCCTTGTGAACATGGGACCACTGGTACCACCAGGTTGTTGAGGGGTAAGTGAAGTTCACATGCTTCATTCACATAACACCATGGATTTCTGTGTAGTATGGTGAGAACTACTCATTTCCCAGGCTCAAATATATTCTGAATCATATTGTTTTCACCTTCTGTAGCCTCTTCTTTAAATGCACTCATCTCTTTTTAGGTACAAGTACTTTCAGTCACGTTTAAACTGGCTGTTCACCTGGTCTGTTTCCAAGCCTGGGCTGAACCCAAACCTAGCAATGGAGCTGAAGAGCTTTCTCTGTGTGGGGTGAAGGGGCCTCCAAAGCTGGAAAGCATGCTCAGAATTCCATATGCATAAAGGGATGCTCAGCACAACAGGAATGAAACTGTTCTGGAAGTCTTCATGTCTCAGACCTCTAGGCATAGGGGAGGGTATGAATCTCGTCTGCCTGTCTGTGTAAATCTGACTTCCTCATTGAGCAACAAATCAGAGCAGAATGTGGAGGCTACTTCTCCACTTACTTTCTACATGCTCCTCAGCAACGATTCTTAACTTCACCAGGATTAGAAGAATGAGAATATTGGCAGTACTTGTGAACCTCTGTGTAGCACTTAACCCAGGGGCCAGGAAACACCTCTGACTATTTTATATACATTAGTCCATTCAACCATTTAAAACATCCTCTAAGATTGGGAGTCTAATTATATTCTAATATTATTCCTGTAATAGTAACATAACAGTTATAACAGTTATTAGAATATGGTGGGGTTGTGGGGAAGATTTGAAAAATGTACACACCTTACCTGGCACCCAATAAATGAATATTTGCTTCAATATGTAGTTGCAACAATTATATTTGTTATTTTTCAGAGAGGGCTCAAACTCCTCTTGCTGCTGACCTGCTCCTGACTATGCCAGTCTGCATTCCTCCTTCCTTTCTCACATTCCTTTGACAACTCAAGACCTTTTAGATTATGTACCTCAGGGACATTGGATCTCTCTTGCAGACCAACCTGGCCTCCCAGAACACACCTGGCGCAGTGGAAGATGAATACAAAATGCGCCTTAAGGACACAGCTCTCCCGCACCCAGGGCCATGCTGCCCAGGCAGTAAGACCTCCTGACTCCCAGGTCTGAAAGGCCCTCCATACCATGCTGAAGTGGAAGTTTTGTATGCTTTCAGATTCCTCTCTATCCCAAGTCTTTGCTGGAAAAACAACTCTTCCATTTCCTACTTCCAACCACCAATTCATTTTATTCTCTTAACACACCCCTACACAAGCAACATTACAAAGATAACAAAGTTCTTATGTGGCAGAGAGGGGCTTTAAAAAGTTAAAATCATTTCTTTTAAAAATCAACCTGCAAGCTCCAAAAACCTGCTAGACATGGAGCTTGAGAAAACCAAATAGCCAAAGGTCACTTTTTTGGAAATGCAAGATAGTAATCCATTCACAACCTTACCCCCACATCCTCTCTTTGTGAAGTTATTGGTTTACAACCCCTGCTTGTCATATATACCCTGGAGACAATTTGTTTTTTGAAAATCTGGTTTTGCTAAATACTACCTTGCAAATTCTCAAAAAAAAAAAAAGTATAACCATACAACCTGATCCCCTCCCTTACCTAAACTAGCAGATAAAACTCCTCTCTTCCTTCACTGGGTTGCTCAGCCTTGGAGCATTAGCCCACTGAGTCAAACCGGTGCTAATAAACTACTATTTCCTAAGATAGCCTTGGTGTCACCATCTCTCTGTTTTCCTGCAACACTGACATTTGATAAAATGCTTCACCAATGTATTTTACTAGGCATAATCATATAAAGAGAAAAGGGAACTCTTGCACACTATTCATGGGAATGTCAAATTGTGCAATCATTAGGAAAAACAGTATGAAGGCATCTTGAAAAATTAAAAATAGAGATGCCATATGATCCAGAAATCTCATTTCTGGGTCTATTTCCAAAGAAAATAATATCTGGGTCTCAAATATATAGCTGTACTCCCAGGTGTGATGCTAAATAGATAAAGAAAGTGGGTGTATATAGACAATGGGATATTATCTAGCTTTTTCAAAAAAAGAACAATGTGTATTAAATTGGAGGGCATTGTGCTAAGTGAAATAAGTCAAACATGGAAAGACTGCATATTCTCACTTATATGTGGGGTCTAAAAAGTTGAACCTGTAGAAAAAGAGAATAGAATGGTGGTTGCCAAGAATGGGGAGGGGAAAAATTGGAAAGCTTTTGGTCAAAGGGTACAAACTTTCAGTTATAAGCTGAATAAGTTCTGGACATCTAATGCACAGCATCTTTACTGTTAAGAATAATGTATTGAATACTTGAAATTTACTGAGAATAGATCTTAAGTAGTCTCACCACACCGAAAAAATGTAACTATGGGAGATATAAGATGATGGTTATGCTAATTAGCTTAATTGGGGCAATCATTTTACAACATATACACATATTGAAATATAATGTTGTACATCTTAAATATATACAATTTTTATTTGTCAGTTATGCCTCAATAAAGTTGGGTAAAAGAAAGACAGTGGTAGATGCATGGGAAAAATGCACGGGAAGAATACTTGCATGCATAAATCTCTGAATAGAGATGAAGGAGAAAGATGCCCTGCTGCTACAGGTTTCCTGTTCTATATGTTCTATCTAGCTTAGGGACTCAGTAAAGAATGCCTGACTTCCTGCAGAGACTACTAGCCCTAGGGAACCACTGATACCTGGAACTTTAGTTCCAGCTAGAACTCAACCTTAAGATTTGGGGGGGTTTTTTGCTTTTCTTTATTTCAAAGATGTGGGGTACAATTCAGGGTTAGGTATACAAATGTTCATTATGCAGGTACCCTTGTTGATGAGGTGTGCCCCTCCCTCCTCTGGCAGTTTTCCTCAACTGCCAGTCCCGCCCTCCCCAGTAGTTTCCCACTACAGTCAATCCCTTTTTTTATAGTATTATGATAATTGTTCAAGGTCCACTAATGAGTGAGAACATATGGTATTCTGTTCTTTGTTTCGTGCTAGATCACTGAGTGTGATAGACTCTAAATCTATCCAAGTTGCTATGAAGTCCATATATTTGTCCTTCTTTATAGCTGCATAATATTTCATTGTGTATATATGTAAGATTGTGAAATCCTTGGTGAAGAGAAGAAAAATAAAAGTAGACAGGGCTCAGTGGCTCAATCTGTAATCCCAGCACTTCATGAGGCTGAGGCCAGTGAATTGCCTGAGGCTGCTGGTTCAAGACCCATCCAGGCAACTTGGAGAGACCTCGTCTCTTCAATAAATCAAAAATTAGCCAGGCATGGTAGTGCGCGCCTGTAGTTCTGGCTACTTGGAAGGCTGAGACAGAAGGATCTCTGGAGCCCAGAAGGTCGAGGCTGCAGTAGCCAGGAGCATGCGATTGCACTTGTCTGGGTAACAGAGTGAGACTCCAACTCAAAAAAAAAAAGTATAAAGATAAAAGCTAACTTTTCTAAGATGATTTCCTACCCATGATGTGACTTTAAAAAAATACAGAGATTAAATCCTCTGGTGTAGCATCGTCCTTGACTTCAGGAAATGTCACCCAAATTTATCATGGTTATCTACTGTAGAAATACAAAAAACAATGTGTTCCATTCACAAGTCTGACCTCTATTCTGAGATAATGTCCTTTCTTCTTTGGGAACTAAAAAGTATCCTTTCTTTTACTATCTTTTTGAATACTTTGGTCATCTGATCCTACTTTGGGGAGGCAGATGGCATGTAATTAGTTGGGTGTCTCGAATACAAAGAGAGAATGGCAAACACTTGGAGATGAGAGTGATAAATTACTCTTGGGAGTTATATTCTTTCCTCCATATATGTGACTTTAGGCAGAACACCTTCATAGGAACTGGTCTAGATAAAATAATCATGTAACTAGAAATAATCCTACCATTAGCATGAATGAGGGGCTAGCCAAGAGACCATTGCCAACATCCAGATGAGAGGCTTGTTTGAAGAGCTTGCTTATGGGGAGACCTAGTATGATGCTGAGGGCATGGGCCTCAACAACCAAGTGGCTTGTGTTCCACTCACGAATAAAGCTTGGATTTTGCTAAATGCAGATATCTATTAGAGAGTCAAACAGAAGTACTGAGTATTTGGGAAAGTAACTCTGGGCCTCAAGGGAGTAGCTTTAGAGCTTCAGATGTAAATTTGAGTAGCAATGAACATTCAGCCTTGGAGTGAGGAGCTGATGTAGAAAAGTGTTGATTTTAAAGAGAGAGAAATGGGAGGAAAAATAGAAGAATATTCTGGCCCAGAAGCCACGTGAAAAACAGAAGTATTTTAAAAAGGAGGAAATGAGCATTTCTATTGCTGAGTGTAATAGAATTGACCAAGAGCTTTGATAGGTCATATGATTTGTAATGACTTCAGGCAAATTTTGCTAATTGGCAGAAAGAATCAGGATCATTTTTCATCTTTTCTAATGCTTTTCATAACTTTCAAATGTTTTGACTTGGCATCGGTGACTTTTCCTGTTTTGACTTTATGGCCTCACTGAATTTTTATAACATTTTCTAAATCTCAAAATATGCTAACCACTGAAGGATGTTAACATTGAGTAATATGAAAATAAAGCTAAAATATATTATCACTCTTATAACTGTTTTATAACTGTGAGATAATTGTACCTTTATTTTAATTATGTAGCATACGACCTGAATTACGAAGAATTTTGGCTGAGAATCTGTAATGTCGGGTTAATAATTATATCAATTTGTGAATATATTCTGGAATCCTATTATGATTCTATTTGTATTGCATATATTATTCTTTATTCTGCCTCATTTGTAAATTAATATTGGATTGCTGTTTTTCCATTTGCTATGCTGACAGGGTTTCATCAAATCAGTTCTATTTGGCATTATCTGTTGCTATAAACTGAATTGTTCATCCCCTTCAAATCATAGTTTGGAACTCTAACCCTCAAAGTGACTATATTTGGTGATAGGGCCTATAAAGAAGTAAATTTTAAGGTTAAATGAGATCATTAAGGCAGAGTCCTGGTGTGATAGGATTTGTGTCCTCATAAAAGATAACAGATTCTTCCTGAAAGCCAGGAAAAGAGCCTTCACCAGAAACCACTCTGCAGAAACCTTGATCTTGAACTGCCCAGACTTCAGAAAGAAGAGAATTTTGTTGTTCAAGTCACACTATCTACAGTATTTTGCCAGAGCATCCCAAGCAGCCTATACATGGAAATAAGATGATAATATTCTAATCTCACCATCACCCATCACCATATATATGAGGTATTTTATATTCAACAAATGTTTTTGCTTTGTAAATTTGTGCTATTTTAACCAATCACTCAACAAGTATATTAGCAAATATTTATTGTGCATTGATTATGTGCCAGGCACTTTTTTGGGTGCTAGAGTTACAAAAGTAACCAAAACCCATGTGGTACTTATATTGCAGCACACATAGAAAACAAATAAGGAAACAATGCAGTGATTTAATTAATATCACATGTCAATACCTGCAGAAATAGAATTCAAACTCAGAATTTTGAGTTGTAGTACAATGATCTTTCAGTCTCACCCAATCCTTCTTTCATACCTAAAGCAGATTTTTTACAAGTAAATTCAATAACCAGAGCTACCTTTACTCAAATTGTTTTGCTTTCTTTTGTTTTTCTCTATCCTAATTGTCAGTCACAATCTAATATAAAAAATCACTTAAATTTCTTTTTTTTTAAAGAAACTTTGGCTGGGTGGGGTGGTTCACACCTTTAACCGTAGCACTTTGAGGCCAGGAGTTTGAGATCAGCCTGGACAATATTGTGGGACTTCCTCTCTAAAAAAATTTTTTTTTAATTAGCTGCATGTGGTACCTGTTGTCTGAGATACTTAGGAGACTGAGATGGAAGGATCACCTGAGCTTGGAAGGTCAAGGTTGCTGTGAGTCATAATCATGCATCATGCCACTGCATTCCAGCTTGGGCAGCAGAGTAAGACACTGACTTTAAAAAACACACACACACACACACACACACACACATAAATTTTCTTCAGAAAATAAAAATATATTTATGGTCTCTGTTTAAAAGTTGGCATAGTTAGTTCAGTTAATTGCAAACATATATGTTTATAGTAATGCTTTTTGTGTCTATTTTGTTACCAGGTTAACATAAAGCTTGAAGCTAAGTTTTAGAATCATTTTTAGCAAATACACTCACCCTATTTCATGGGTGTGATTTCATTATTTTTATTTTGACTTGATTTTCTTTATGTGCTTTTATTTCCTCTGGTCCAGTGTGTTTATTTCCATGTGTCGAGGGCAACTTCATTTAAAATCTTGGAACTGGCTTAAAACAATGATGATATAAGTTAAACCTTCTCTAAAATAATGGAATGTTATAGCTGTCATGTTTACAGAGCTTACACATTACTGATCTTGATTATGAGGTGGAGGAACCAAGAAATTCCACTTGCAGTCAAGATGATGAATAAAGACAATATTCTTCATGTTTGAAGATAGAAAGTAGACAAAAAACGCTTCCAAGGAGTAGGTGATCTTTCAGGGATAATCATCTAACCTTTGTGAAAGTTGGACAATCAGACTGATTTTTCCCATGTCTTTTAAGAATGTTCCTCCCAAACCCAGCCATTTGATGTGGATTTGTAGGTATCTGGACACAGGAAGTATGGTGAACTATTGAAGAGATGGCAAAATCGTGCACTTGGGGAAGGAACTCTTTCTTGTCCAGAACTTCACTTTGGAATTGAAGTGGAGACAGTCATGGCTTGGTGCCACACACTTCAGCCAAACTTCACGGCAACAATGAAGTTTTCACAACTTCCACAAGTCAGCACAATCTTGATTTTATTTAAGTTGCCTCAGGGTTATTTAAGTTGCCTCAGGGTTTTGGTGCCACGGCAACCAAAAAGAGGGTCCTGGCATGGTCACAGGGTATATGTTGAATTGTTGAGTAAGCTTATGCCAGGCTGCTGAGTCAAAGTAACACCTTTTCACCTTGAAAAAACCTTGGAAGGGAAGCCTTCTATCCTATGGAATTGGCTCTCTCCTTTTTTATGACTCTTTCATTTGCATTACTCCAGCATCTTCTATCATCAAGAAAGATATTCAAGCAGTTAAGAGTAGTCCACAAGAGCTCACTGGTTAATAATAGTCTTTAAAAGAGGGAGAATAACATTCATCTCCTTGAATTAGAGTAAAGATAAAGATTGAAAGCAAACTAGATTGGAGTCTGGCAGATAGTGTTTGATAAATGGCTATGAATTATAAATCCAATATGCATTTATCAGAGCTTGAAAAGGGACTTCTGGGCTCAAGCATCCATCTGAAATGAAACTGGGAGAAGTCTGGAGAGTAACAGCAGCTGAGAATAGTACAGACTTCCCCTTCCATTTCACATATACTTCTCCTTGGGACCAATAATTATCTCTTGATTTATAAACCTCAGGACAAACACAGACACAGACACAAGTATATCCAATTTGTGACTGAGGCACTAAAGCGCCCCAAAATAAAAAGCATTTGTTAACATCCAGTTTTTATGAAGAAAAATTGTGTGTTTATTACTTTAGTTACTGAAGAGAGGAAAAACTCTTTAACTCTTGAAACATCTCAATAACTCACTGGGGACTCTGAGATATGGGCTTGGCAGTTGCTCGAGAAAAGTTCTACATTTCACAACATATGCCTGAAGTGAAAAAGAAATTAGTGAAAATATTAAGATCCTTTATGTGGTTTGGGGTCTGACATTTTGTACTTGGCTTGTATGTGGCTTTTCTCATCAAGTTTAGGTATTATAGCCCATTATACAATAACGAGGAGAATAACCAATGTAATTAAAATTGTGAAACAGTTTCCACTATAAGCTTTAATTTGAGTTGAATTTTATGAATAATTTTCCTTTGGTTGAAATTTTCCATCTTCAGTTTTTACCCAAAGGTGATATTTTTTGTTTTGTTTATTTGTTTTTTTTAAAAGTTTTGAATATATTTAACTGTTTAAGAATCAAGATATAAAAATATTCATTTTCTGATTGATTTTGTTGAATACTTTTATAAATATATTACAAATAGTTAAATTGCCTGAATTTAAAATTACAAACTTAGAAAGTGAAGCAAGCTCTCGTGAGAATTTTTAGAAACTAAAGTAAATGAGTTTGTAATAAGTGATTAAGACTGTAGAGCAACAAATGTATATAAAACATTTAGTGAAAATTAATTTCAACTCATGTTCTCTCTTTTGCATCTCAAAATTGATCCAAAAAATGCCTTCTTGGGTTATGTCAAGTTTGTGTAAATGAAAGACAGAACCAGTTTCATCCTATTACTAATTTCTGTACCTGCTCATGTTCAGGCAGGAAATAAATCTGTTCTTCTGAAATACTGGATTTTGATTTTCAAAAACAAAAATTCTCCCTTCCTTCTTCTATCAATGTAAATTCCAGAGGAACTGGTGTTATAAACTTTCTTAAAGTGAAACTATAGAAGACTTCCAGTATTATTTTCTACATATAAAGATCTTGAATTTAATCACATCCTTAAAATAAAAATAAAAATTAAACATCAATAACTTTCCTTGAACCCATCAGAAAAATGAAAAATGAGGGTACACTGCCACCCAAAATCTGAAGGAAAAAGAGAATCACAGCTGAGATCTGTGTTCAAGATCTAGAGCTGAAGCCTCTGGTGCCATGACGGGTAGAATATCTCCATAGCAATTTTGATAAATTCCTAAAAGGTGCATGCAGACTTAGCTAGAGGCTGATTAAACTCCTGGAAACTGCAGCCTGAGTGTGTCCCCAGATTTTTTTTGGTTTTACTTCCAAGCACCCTATGAAGTTCTCATGGTGAAGATTTAAGAAAAATTCCCTTATGACTCTGACAAGAGAAGGCAACTTTTAAGAATTATTGTAAAATAGTCCCAGAGCATTTTTCAGAAATACAGTTTATCCCCAAGGGTAGGGAAGCACTTGAATAGAACATTATTCCTGGTGAAGAAGGAGAAACATTTCTCCCAGTCTAAACCCTCTATCCTTCCTGTGTCATCTGAGAAAATAAAAAAGTTTGTGAAGGTCACAGCCCAGGAACATATACACACTGAAAGGCTGAGACTTAGACATTGAGTTATAGACTGTAATGCTTCTCCATCCTTACTCCTCAGCTCTCATCGCCACACCAACAGGGCTCAAGTATAACAGCTGCAGCTTCAGCTTAAAGAACAGGAAGATATAGACTTCCTCTAAGGAAAAGAATTCAGGAAAGCCCACAAGGGAAAAGACAAAGATCAGGGCAGAGGATCAATTTAAAGACTCTGGCATGTTAAACACATCACAAAGTCAAGGTAGGTTAATACAAATCCTCACATTTAATGAATGGCCTATATACCTCAGTTTCTATTACTCAATGCATGTCCAAAATTAAATAAAAAATTACAAGACCTGCCAATAATTAATGAAAAAAATATAGAATAGAAATGAGCATTTAAGAACTGTGGGATAAGTTTGAAATATATAAGATAGGCATAATTTAAATATCAGATGGAAAAAAAGAGCAGAAAAAAATATTAAATTATAATGACCAAGAATTTCCTAAAACAAACAACAGGCACAAAACTGCAGATTCAGCTAACTAAGAAAGCATCAAGCAGGTTAAATACCAAAAACAACAACAACAACAGCAACAAAAACCCTTCATTTAGGAATATCACACTCAAACTACAGAAAATTAAAGCCAAAGGAAAAAAATCTTTAAACGAAGCTAGAGAATGAAATGCCCTACCTATCAAGGAACAAGGACAAAGTTTACAGCAGATTTCCTGTCAAAATCCATGCAAGCAGGAAGAGAGTAGAGTCAAATATTTAAAATGTTGAAAGACAAAAGCCTCAACCTGGAATTTCATATGTATGTGTATTAGAATTGAATAAAATTTCCCCTATGTACATAGTGACTTCCTTTCAAAAATTGAATTATAGAAAGAGAGAAAAAAGAATAATTTTACATTGGAGAAATAATATGTGCCCCTGACTTAATATGATGAAAAAGAACTGGTGTAAACAAGAGGAAAACATAACAAAAATACTACTTGTGGGACATTTTACAACATATATCTGATCAATACTCCTCAAAATTATTAGTCATCAAAAACGAGGAAATTCTAAGAAACTGACCCAGTCAATAAGAGCCCGAGGTTGCAACTAAATGTGTTGTGGTATCCTGGATGTTTTTCTAGAACAGAAAAAGGACATTCAGTAAAAACAAAGGCAATCTGAATAAAGCAAGAACTGTAGCTAGTGATAATGTATCCATATTGGTTTAGTAATCATAAAAAAAATGTACCATACTAATGTATAGGTGAGACTGGAGGTGGGTTTTATTGAAACTGTGCCACATAATTTTTCTGTGAATCTAAAATTGTTCTAAAATTACAAGTTTATTATTTTCAGATGAAATTAGAAAGGGCACAGTGATAACAATAAATCCAACCATTAGTAGCCTATGTATCAAACTATGACAATTATCTGGAACATTTATAATGTTATTCATGATGGAGTAGTGGTATTGGTCTTGTCTTCTTGCCATGATCAATGGATGAAGGGAACAAAATATACAAAGTAGCAATTTTCAGGCATTGAACAGCATAGAGTGAGATCCTTGAAAAAGAGAAATTCAAGAAGTAAGTTCTAACTTTACTCCAGATTTCTATTTGGAAGCAGTTTCTAAAACCCAGAAGGGATTGGAGGCTGAACTGTGAGCAGTAGAATTCATAGGCAGAGGAAACAAAGATGAGCATTTGTATGTGCTATGGTGGATGAATTATGTGGGAAGACGTATTGGAGAAGATAAAGCTTGTCAGAAGAGGAGCTCCAGAAATCTCAAGTCCCTTAAATTTCTGCATGAATACTTACTACATTTGTATGGGGCGAGACTTTGAGAGACCCGTCAGAGAACAGATACTAAGGCGCTATGAACCAGATTCCAGAGATTCTACAGTACAGGGAAAGTATTACTATCTGACCATCTGCTGTGGAAAGATCTTGATAAAAATTCTTGTGTGTGAAGTTGATACACCAGGGATTCTATTTCTTAGGAGTAGAGCTACTCTAGCCCTACAATAAGAGCTCCTTTACTCCAGCCCTAACAACACCTAAAACTTTGCCTTGATAGAATGAATCTGTCTGTAACATTCACAATGTCTGTCAGACCCCAAAAATAACTAGACATAGGAAAAAGCAGGAAAATGTGACCCATAACCAGAAATAAAATAAAGTCAATAAAAAGAGACTTAGAAATTGAAAAAGCAGTTCATTCAAGTGGTAACTAGTCACGTAAAAAAAGAATATATTAGCCGGGCTTGGTGGCTCAACCTGTAATCCTGCACCTTTGGGAGGCTAAGGTGAGTGGATTGCCTGAGCCCGCGGGTTCAAGGCCCGCCTGGGCAGCAAGACCTCATCTCTACAATAAATCTAAAAATCAGCCGGGTGTGGTAGCACATGCCTGTCATTCCGGCTACTCGGAAGGCTGAGGCAGAAGGATCGCCAGAGCCCAGCAGGTTGAGGCTGCAGTGGCCAGGAGCAGCTACTGCACTCCAGTCTGGGAAACAGAGTGAGACTCCAACTCAAAAAAAAAAAAAAACATACAGGAGTGTCCCCTTATTTGTGGGCAATGCATCACAAAACCCCCAGGGGATGCCTGCAACCATGATAATATGAAATTCTATACATGCTATGATTTTTTTCTATACATATAAACCTATGACAAAGTTTAATTTATAAATTAGTCACAGTAAGAGATTAACAACAACTAATAATTCAGTAGAACTAATGCAATCATATATTATAAGGAAGGTGTGACTATTGTCTCTATCTCTTTTAAAATAACTATATATTTACGTGGGCGTCCCCACACTACTATACATTTACAATTATTCTAACACTTTGATTATGCCTGTGAAGTTGGTAAAAAGGTATTTAATTCATTTTTTCACTTATTTAATTATAAGTATGGCTGACTATCTTTTCACATGTATATAAGCCAATTATATGTCTTTTCCAATAAATTCTCTATGAGGTTCTGCATATATTATTTTATGTTGGATTATAGGTCTTTTCTAATGAACTTATAAAAGCTCTGAATTTTAAAAAATTGGCATAGTGTCTTTTGTATTGCAAATGTCCTTGTTTACATGAAAAATTTAATATTTTTATGTATACAAGTCTACTAATGTATTGCTTGATTGTTGTAACTCTTGCTTTAAAATTCTCTCCCATCTAAGATTATATATGTTTAGGAATATTTAAAATATTTTATTATATATTTAGTTTTTAAAATCTTTGTATTATGAAATATTTTAATAAATAAAAATTTATAGACCTTCACTGTCCAATACAGTACCTACCATCCATATGTGACTATGGAGAATTTGAAATGCAGGGAGTATGAATTAAAATGGGCTATGAGAGAGGTTCTGGTAAGATGGCAACAGCATAGGTAGACTTGTGAGATTCTCTGAAAAAGGCTCTTACATTTCTTCCCCCACACCCCTGCCCACCACCAGCTGCACTGGCCCAAGGCCCCTGGCTGCTGCTGCTCCACTATACATGACTCCTGCCTGCACGGGAGTCTGGGTCTCAGCTCCCAACGTGGCTACATCATCTTGCCCAGACCCAGCACCACGCCACCAGTCACCCAGCAAGGCTCTGGGCCACCGCCCCTTAGAGGTACCGGTCCCATTTCTGGCTGAAATACCCTGTGAGGGGCCCAGGGCCACTCTCGCCACTCACCGCTGCCCTTTGGAGCTTTGGAGCTCTGGAGCTCTGGGCCCACCCTGGTTGAGGCACTCAGTGCGTGACCCCATGCTTGTGTAAGGGAACAGCATATCTTAAGGAGGTGCTGATCAGAGACTCTCAGCTCCAGAGAAGGGAACTTCTGACCCCCTCCTCCACACCAGCCTGCTGGTGGCACCTCAGATCCAGCACCCAGCTATGCAGCTGATCCCCAGTGCCTCCCATGCCACTACAGTCCATCATAGTGGATTGACCATGGACCCAGACAGGTGGAGAGAAAAGATCCTCGAAAGTGAAGCTGCCACCTCGGCCATTCTCCAGGCAGAGATTTGCATTGTCCCACCCACCTATCAGCAGCCTCCACCTCAGTTCCTAAGGTAACCTCACTAAGCAGGAGACAAAGCCTCTCCCCTACACTGAATCAGACAAAGGCAACTAAGCATCACAGACCTCCCAGGCAGCAGGCCAAAAAAACAAACACAAACTGTGAGTAAATCTAGCTGCCTGCAATGAAAACAAAGGGGAGAGGCTGGAGATCAGAGCTGAAGAGACTTTAGACACTCAGGAAAGATTCCAGAACTAGTCTGAGCTCTTATTTTGACTTTTGATTTTATAATTTTGCCTGTTTGTTTTGCTCACTTTTGTTTGCTTTCTGATTTGCACTTTCTGTTTCATGATTTTATTGGTCTGTCTCTGTGTAACTACCAGTATTCTTTAGGGAATTGTGCCTGCATGTTTTTTTCACTTCTCTCTGACCTTGTGTCTCTTTTTCACCTGTTAGTTGGTATGTATGTCTGTTTTCCCTCTCATTCTTCTCTCTTTCTAACTTCCTATTGATCCCCCCTTCCTCCATTATTTTCCTCTTTTGTACCTCCTTTTGTTCCAGGGACCAAACCTACATACCGCTGCACAGACAGATTGTAAGGCAATGGGAAATAGATTCCAGTGTGCACATACACCTATTGGTGGATGCTGGAATCAGCATATAGATTCTGAATCACAGCTTCCCCCTCAATTAAACCTCAAAACTGCAAAAAGTACAGCCCACAGCCCACACTGCAACTTCAAAAGTGAGCAAAGCCAAAGGACCCTTATAAGGAAGAACAGGAGATTGCACAAGTGAAATAAAAGCAACCCCACCTTCCCTGAAAAAAAGAATTAAAGAAGGGGAGGGAAAGGGGGAGAGAGAAAAAAAAATCTACACAAATGAAGAAAAACCAAAAGAAGAATATGGGTCTCTCCCAGAACCCTGGGAGGGTAGACAATGAGAAAACTGATTTTGGAATGCAAACAATGAAGAGCCCCCAGAATGACTGGTCTCATACTGTACACCTAGATATCAAGACATTAATGGACAGATAAAAAAGATTTGATGAGAGACATGAAGAAACTAGGAAGGAGTTGATAACTAAGATAAGAGTAATAAAGAATACTGTGAATGAAATAAATAACAAACTGATAAGCATGGAAAGCAGAATTACCCAAGCAGAAGAAAGAATTTCAGAGCTTGAGGACCAAAATATAGAACTAACCCAAACTCTTAAAAACAAAGAAAATAAGTTCAAAAAGTCAGAACAAAACCTTCAAGAGATGAGCGATTACTTGAAGAGACCAAACCTAAGAGTAATTGGTCTTCCTGAGGCAGAAAGAGAGACAGAGACCCCACTGGAACAAACTTTCCATGAGATCATTCAAGAAAACTTCCCCTATCTAATCATTGATGCAAAAATTCAAACAAAAGAGATTCAGAGAACCCCTGCAAGACAACAAATGAGAAGATCAACTCCTACCTAGACACATAATAATTTGCCTAAACAAAGTAGGTATAAGAGAAAAAATCCTAAAGACAGCAAGAGAAAAAGGCCAGATCACCTACCATGGAAGACCAATTAGAATAGCAACAGATTTATCTACAGAAACCCTACAGGCAAGGAAAGCTTGGAGCCCTATCTTCAAAGTCCTAAAAGATAAACAATTTCAACCAAGAATAACCTACCCAGTCAAGTTAAGCTTAATCAGCGAGGGAGAATTGAAATCTTTCCCAGATATCCAATCCCTAAGAACTTACGCTGCCACCAGACCACCTCTACACGAGACACTTAAGAAAGTACTAAACACAGAAGAAAAGGAAAAAAGAACAACGTTCTTCACAAGAGTATAGGAAAGAGAATAAAATATATATAAACCAACCCCAAAACCAAAAGAAAGACAAAAGACCAAGTGGAAGAATGACAACTCTATAAGAACTCTATGATAGGAACGAACACTCACATTTCAATAATTAGCCTGAATGTGAATGGACAAAACACACCACTGAAAAGACATAGAATGGCAAAATGGATAAAATATCACCAGGCAACAATATACTGCCTTCAAGAGACCCATCTCACCAGAAAGGACAGGAACAGACTCAAAGTAAGAGTCTGGGAAACAAATTTTCAGGCGAATGGAACACAAAAGAAAGGAGGAGTTGTGATCCTAATTACAGACAAAATACCATTTAAGCTATCAAAAATTAAAAAAGATAGAGAGGGCCACCACATAATGATAAAAGGTTCACTCCATCAACAAGAAATATCTATCATGAACATATATGCACCCAACATAGGTGCGCCAACTTTCATAAAGCAACTTCTAGGAAAACT
>NW_007256768.1:363064-408495 GCF_000164805.1 Carlito syrichta
AAATTTAAAAGGACCGAAATTTTACCATGCAACTTCTTGGACCACAGTGGAATAAAAATAAACATTAACACCAACAAGGTTCCCCCAAATCCACAAAGACATGGACACTAAACAGCATGATGCTAAACAACTCCAGGGTCAATGATGGAATCAAAACAGCGATCAAAATATACCTGGAAACAAATGAAAATGAATAAACATCTTAACAAAATCTCTGGGATGCCATGAAAGCTGTAGTAAAATGGAAATTTATATCCCTTCAAATGCACATGAAGAAAATGGATCACAGATTAACAGCCTAAGAAGCCACCTAAGGAAGATAGAAAAGCAAGACCACAAAATCCCTAATTTCAGCAGAAGAATTCAGATCACCAAAATAAAAGTCCAAATCCAGGACATAGAAGACAAAAACATAATACAAAAAATCAATGAAACAAAAAACTGGTTCTTTGAAAGGATAAACAAGATCAATGGTCCCCTAGCTAGTCTGACCAAGAAAAAGAGGGAAAAACCTAAATAAGCACAATCAGAAACACAAAAGATGAAGTCACATCTGACCCTGAAGAAATAGAAAACATCATTAGATACTACTACGTACCATGTGTATTGAAACAAACTTGAAAACCTTAAGGAAATGGAGGACTTTCTGACATCACACAACCTGCCTAGGTTGAAACAAGAAGAAATTGAGATCCTAAATAGACCAATACCAATCAAGGAAATTGACTATGTAATAAGAAAACTACCAACAAAAAAAAAAGCCCTGGTCCAGATGACTTTCCAGTAAAATTCTATAAGACATTTAAGGAGGAGCTGATACTAATCCTACTGAAGGTGTTCCAGACAATTGAAAAAGATGGAACTCTCCCCAAATCATTTTACAAAGCTAACATCACATTGATACCCAAGCCAGGTAAAGACCCAGCAAAGAGAGAGAACTACAGGCCAATATCTTTTATGAACATAGATGCTGAAATTCTAAACAAGATCGTAGCAAACTGGATTCAACAACACATCTCAAAAATCATCCATCATGACCAATTAGGCTTCATACTTGGGATGCAAGTCTAGTTCAACATTTGTAAAACCATAAATGTAATTAAATACATCAACAGATGTGAAAAATAAAAACCATATGATTATATCATTAGATGCTGAAAAAGCTTGTGATAAAATCCAGCATCCCTTCTTGATAAAAACCCTTGAACATCTAGGCATACAGGGAACATACCTCAAAATAGTAAAAGCCATCTACGAGAAACCCACAGCCAGCATACACCTAAATGGACAAAAATTGGAACCATTTCCCTGAAAACTGGAACAAGACAAGGATGCCCACTCTCAACCCTCCTGTTCATTATATTATTGGAAGTCCTGGCTAGAGCAATCAGAGAAGAGAAGGCAATCAGGGGTATCCAAATAGGAAAAGAAAAGAAAAGTCAAGTTATCTCTCTTTGCAGATGACATGATGTGTACCTTGAAAACCCAAGAGAATCTGTCAAAAAATCCTTACACTGATAAAGGCCTTTGGCAAAGTCTCAGGATATAAAATAAATGTACAAAAGACAACTGCATTTCTTTACACCAATAATAAACAAACAGAATCCCTTATAAAAACCAGAATTCCATTCACAATAGCCACAAAAAAAATGAAATACCTTGGCATCTTCCTAACCAGAGACGTGAAAGACTTTTACAATGAAAACTACAAAACACTGCTCAAAGAAATCAAAGATGACACAAACAAGTGGAAAAATATCCCATGCTCATGGATTGGAAGAATCAACATTGTGAAGATGTCCATCCTACCTAAGACAATCTACATATTTAATGCAATACTCATCAAATTACCAGCAACATTCTTCTCAGACCTAGAAAAAGCAACACAGGAATTCATATGGAAACACAAACGACCAAGAACACCCAGAACAATCCTCAGAAGAAAAAAATAAGCAGGTGGTATCACATTACCAGACTTCAAACTTTACTATAAAACTACAATCATCGAAACTGCTTGCTATTGGTATAGGAACAGGCATATAGATCAATGGAATAGAATTGAGATTCCAGAAGCAAAACCTCAATTTCTCAACCAACTCATCTTCGACAAACCCTCCACCACCTGGGGAGAGGAGAACCTATTCAGCAAATGGTACTGGGAACACTGACCGACCACATGCAGAAATTGAAAAAGGACCCCTATCTATACCCATACACAAAAATTAACTCCAAATGCATCAGAGACCTAAATGTAAAACCTCAAACCATAAGAACCTTAGAAAATGAAGGACATACCCTCATGGAAATCGGAACTGGCATCCAATTCCTGAACAAAACCCGAAACCTACAGGCCTTAAGAGATAAGATAGACAAGTGAGAACTCGTTATACTGACAAGCTTCTGCAAAGTCAAAGAAACCATCAAGAGAGCAAGGAGACAGACTACAGACTGGGAAAAAGTATTTGCCATCTCCAGTCTGACAAAGGCTTAATATCTTGGATCTACAAGGAACTCAAACATGCTGAAAAGAAAAAAACAAACAACCCCATTATAAAATGGGCAAAAGATATGAACAGACACTTCACAAAAGAAGACATCCGAGCAGCCAACAGACACATGAAGAATTGTTCAACCTCACTAATCATCAGGGAGATTCAAATCAAAACCACAGTGAGATATCACCTAACTCCAGTCAGAATGACAATTATCAATTACTCAAAAAATAACAGTTGCTGGAGATGGTATGGCAAAAAAGGAACACTTCTACACTGTTGATGGGAGTGTAAACTAGTGCAAACTCTGTGGAAAGCAGTGTGGCGATTCCTAAAAGCTCTAAATATCAACCTCCCATATGACCCTGCAATCCCCCTACTGGGAATATACCCTGAAGAACTCAAATCACTCTATAAAAATGGTACCTGCACATGTATGTTTATCACAGTATTGTTCACAATAGCAAGAACCTGGAAGCAACCATGCTGTCCATCAAAAGAGGACTGGATTAAAAAAATGTGGTATATATACATGATGGAATACTACGCAGCCATAAAAAAGAACAAAATCATGAATTTCGCAGCAACCTGGATGGAACTAGAGTCTATAATACTGAGTGACCTCTCACAGAAACAAAGATCTGAGTATCACATGTTCTCACTCATATAGTGGATCTTGAACATCCAATGTAATACTATAAGAAAATGACTGACAGTGGTGGAAAACTATAGGGGGGAGGGGAGATGGGATTAACAGTAGTAAATATCTGTCTGGGGACAGGAAGACACATCTTATCAACAAGAGTGCCTGAACGAAGCATATTAATATACCTAACCCTTAACTGTACCTCACAATATCATAATAAAAAATATTGATTATAAAAAAATAATGAGCTATGAGTGTAAAACAAACAAGAGCTATCAAAAAATGAAATGAAGAATTTAATATACTGCATAATTAATAATTCTATATTGATTACATGTTAAAATAATATTTAAATATATTGAATTAAGAAAATATATTACTAAATTAATTTTACTTACTTATTTTTAGTTTTTTTATTTTATTATATTTTATTATTATTAACATTTTGAGTTGGGGAGTCTCTGTCTCCCAAGCTGGAGTGCAGTGGTAAAATCGTGACTCACCGTGGACTTGACTGCCTGGGCTCAGGTGATTCTTTTGCCTAAGCCTCCTGAGTAACTGGAACTATAGGCACACACCACCATACTCAACAATTTTTTTGTTATTATTTTTGGTAGAGATGAGGTCTTACTATGTTGCCTAGCCTGGTCTTGAACTCCTGAGCAATCTTCCCACTTTGGCCTACCAAAGTGCTAGGATTATAGGTGTGAACCACCTGCCAAGCCAGGGGTTTTATTTTAATTATTTAATTAACAAATAATAATTGTATAGATTCAAAGTATACAATTTGATTATTTGATATGCATAACATTTTGTACTTATAACCCCAAGTAAATTAGTATATCCATCAGCATCGATAGTTACCATTATTTTTAGTTTTTAAATGTGGTAATAAGAACATTTAAAATTGCATATTGTCCATGTTGCATATCTACTGGATAACTCTATACTTATGATTTAATTTACAAACCTTAATTGCCTGTGAAATTTATTTTAGATCTTTATAGAAAGGTCAGGAAACATCAAATATGATAAATGCTAAGCTATCTACATCTAATCATATCATATTCAAACTGTAAAAAAATCAAAGATAAAGAAAACTTGAAAGAAGTCAGAGGAAAAAAATCTTGCCTATATAGTAACAAGGGTAAGAACTGTATTATATTTTGCTTCAAAAACCATGCAAGCAAGAAGATAATGCAGTAAAACATTTAAGATAGTGAGAGAAAATAATCACCAACTGAAGATTCTGTATCCAGTGAAATTATCTCTCAAAAATGAAGAAATACTTTTTTAGATAAGCAAAAATTATGGAATTTATTGCCAATAAACTGCTCTGATTGGATAAAAAAAGTGGTATAGGTCAGAAACTCAGATCTACACAAAGACAGGAAGAGCCCTAGAGAAGAAATAAGAAAAGTAGTTTTTTTACATTCTTAATTGACATGACATGTAATAGTTTGTTCAAAATAATATCAGCAACAATGTACTTAATAATTATAGCTTAAGAATAAGCAAAATTAAAGACAGCAGGGATACAAAGAACAAAAAGGAAATATTAGGAAAGCTTTGTTATTAGAAATTGTACTACCTGTGAAGTAGTATACTGTTATTTGAAGATGAATTGGATTAGTTGTAAATATATATTGCAAACACTACAGCAGCAACTTAAAAAGTAGGGGTTGGGGGAAGAAGTATAACTGACATACTAAGAAAGGAAAGAAAATGTAATAATGTAAAATGCTCAATTAAAAACACAGAAGACAGAAACAAAAGCAAAGTCTACCAGTAAAGAGTAGCAAATAGAGTAGATATTAATTCACTACCTCAATAATTACTTTACATGTTCCTGGTCTAAATATACCAATTAAAAGACAGAGATTGGACTGGCACGGTAACTCATGCCTGTATTCCCAGAATTTTCGGAGGTGGAGGGGAAAGGATTACCTGAACCCAGGGGTTTGAGATCAGCCTGGGCATCTTAGCAAGACCTCATCTCTACAATAAATCAAAAAATTAGCCAGGCATGGTGGCACGTGTCTGTGGTTCTACCTACTTGGAAGACTGAGGCAGAAGGATTGCCTGACCCCACCAGGTAAAGGCTGTAGTAGCTATGAGCATCCACTACACTCCATCTTGGGTGAGAGTGTGAGACTCTGACTCAAATAAATAAATATAAAAGAGTTTGTCACAGTAAAATGACAGCAACAAAAAAGACCCAAATATATGTTGCCTACAATAAATCAACTTTAAGTATGAAGATATATATAAATTAAAAGTAAGAGGATGGAGAAATACATCTTGCAAATACTAACCAACTTAAAGCTAAAATTGCTATATTCATGTCACAGTAGGCTTCAGAGCAAGGAATAAGAGGTTATTGCATAATGATAAAAGAGTGGCGGCTGCAAAAAGACATGACATTTCTTAATCTGCATATGTCTTACAATAGAGTGTCAAAATATGGGATGCAAAAAATGAAATAACTTCAAGGATAAATGGACAAATTTACTAGTATAGTTGGAGACTACAACTTTCCTCTGTTCCTTAGGACTGATCCTGCAGGGAGAAAAATCAGTGAGACCATAGTTGAATTCAACAGCACTATTAATCAACTAGCTTTAATTGGCATCTATAAAATTAAACACACTGTTCTCAAGTCCACATGAACCAGTAACCCAAAAAAACCACTTTATGGACAAAAAGCAAACACAACACATTAACAAATTTAAAAGATTAGAAAGTATACACTGTATGCTCTCAGGTCACAATGGAATTAAACTAGAAATCAACGACAGAAAGTTAGTGAAAAAATCTCAAAATACTTGAAAATTAAGTGACATATTTATAAGTAGCATATGGAACAAATAATAAATCTCAAGGAAAATTAAAACTATTTGAAATAAATAAAAATGAATATACAACTTATCAAAATTTGCGGGGGCCAGTGAAAACAGAGGGAAATTTATATTATTTAATGCATATATCAAAGAAGAAAGTGTAAAATCAAAAACCTAAGTTTCCATTGCAAAACTAGAAAAAGAACAGCAAGTTAAATTTGAAGTAAGTAAAAGAAAAAAAACATTAGAGCAGAAATCAATACAACTAAAAACAGGATGCCAATAAAAAATTAATGAAACCAAAGGAATGGTTCTCTAAAAAAAAAAAATGGATAAGATTCTAACCAGCGTAGCTAGAGAAAAAATTTTAAAAAACAAAAAACAAATAAATATGTCAAAAATTACTAATATCAGAAATGAAAGGGAGGTTATCATTGTATATTCTGTGAATATTAAAATATTTTAAAATATCATGAACAATTCTATGCCCACAAATTGTGGATGAAATTGACCAATTTTTTGTAAGACATAATCTGTCAAAACTCATATAAGAAAAAATAGACAGTCTGAACAGGCTTGTTTCTATGAAGAAAATTCAATCAACTTCAGCAAAGAATAATTGGATTTTGAAATTAAAAACAAAATACCATTTACAATAGCACCCCCAAAATGAAATAAATACTTGGCTATAAGTTTATCTAAATATATATAAGATCTATATAAAGAAAATTATACAACTCTGATGCAAGAAATTAAAGAACTAAAAAAATGGAGATATGATCAATCTCTGGATAGAAAAAGTCAATATTGTCAAGATATCAGTTCTTCTCAATTTGACCTATAGATTCAGTGCAATCCAATCAAAATATCACCAATTTATTTCAAGAATATTGGCAAAATGATTCTAAACTTAATATGGAAAGGTGAAAAGACTCAGACTAGCCAAAACAATATTGAAGGAACAAGCAAAGTCGGAAGAGTGAAACTAACCCAATTCATGATTTACTACAAAGCTACAGTAATGAAGACACTGGTATTTGAAACAACAGACAAATAGATGAGTGGAACAGAATAGAAAGACCAGAGATAAGCCTTTATAGATATAGTTAACTGATCTTTGACCAAACAGCAAAGACAATACAGTGGAGAAAGAATAATGTTTACAACAAATGATTCTGGAACAACTAGACATCCACATGTAAAAAAATGAGCCCACCTTAAAATTCTTTTAAAAAAATTAATTGGCTGGACTCGCTGGCTCAGTCTGTAATACTAGCACTTTGAGAGCTCAAGGTGAGTGGATTGACTTAGCCCACGGGTTAGAGACCTGCCCAAGCAACTTGGAGAGACCTCCTCTCTACAATAAGTAAAAAAATTAGCCAGGCATGGTAGCACACACCTATGGTTCCAGCTACTTGGAAAGCTGAGATAGAAGGATCTCCGGAGCCCAGCAGATCTATGCTAGGGTGACTGTGAGTGTGCCACGACGCTCTAGCCTGGGTGACAGAGTGAGACTCCAACTCAAAAAAATGAAATGAAATAAGAAATGATTTAAAATGGATCATAGACCCAAATGCAAAGTGCAAAATAATGAAACTTCTAGAAGATAACATCGAAAAAAATCAGATAACCTTGGATTTGGTGATTATTTTAGTCTTTTAAATGGGAAAACACTCTGTGCCCTCTCCTCTCTTGCTCTCTCAGAGGAAAAGAAGAATGTCAATGGCAAATGGCAGTTGCAATAAAGCAACACCAAGAGCTGGCTTCACACTCAGGAGAGAAAGCAGTGCCTCCTCCTCCTCGCTGTGATGACTTTAAAATGTACACCAAATGCATGACCTATGAAATAAATAATTGATAACATGGGCTTCATTAAAATTACAAAAGTCTATTCTGTGAAAGACAATATCAAGAGAGTGAGAAGACAAGCCATAGAAGACTGGGAGAATATATTTGTAAATACATGTCTCATAAAGAACTGTGATCATAAATATATATATTCATAGATATATGTATGTCTATATAGATAGATATCTATATATAGATATATACTCTTAAAACTCAACAATAAGAAAAAAGACTCCGTTTTTGGAAATAAAATAGATTTTAATAAACATCTCATAGAAAATATACAGATAACAAACAAGTGTGTGAAATGTGCTCAACAGCATATGTCATTAGATAATTGCTAATTAAAGCAACAGTGAGGTAAGTACATACTTAGTAGAATGATTGAAGCAAAAAATACTAACACCACCAAATGCTGGTGAGAATGCAGAGCAACAGCAATTTCTGGTGAAAATATGAAATAAAACAGCCATTTTAAAAGTTCAAAAGACAAAGTGGCAGTTTCTTACAAAAATAAACATACTTTTGCCCCATGATTGAGCAATCACATCCATTGCTATTTATTTACTCAAATGAGATGAAAATTCATGCCTACACAATAACCTACACACAGATATATATGTGTGTGTATATATAACGCTATTCGTAATGTCCAAAATTTGAAAGCAATCTAGGCATCTTTCAATAGGAGAGTAGATAAAAACTTGAAACACCTGGATAATGAAATATTTGTTAGTGTTGATGAAGTAAGGTCTGAGTGATTAAATGACAGCCCACTGACTCAAATTAACAAAGGAGAGATTAGTCAAGGCTCTACTGGCCAGCAGCCGCTTGCAAGGAAATAGTTCCAAGCAAGAGCCCCGAGCTGCAACACAGGGCTGTCTTATGTAGTTTAGATTTACGTCCTGGAGGGCTAAAGATAGAACTTGGGACTTCCCAGGGCTCTTATCACAACATTCTGGAGGTGTGGGCAAGCAAGCAAGTTTACAGAAGCAGATGTAGCTGGTTATGCTGGTGCAGCAGACAAGGGTACAGCCCACTGCATAATGTCTGCAGAGAAAGTTTCCAGGAAAGGAGTAATGCCTGCCTCAAGGTTAGAGCTATTCCTGCTTTTTCCCCTTACACTTCTTTCTTTGTTCTCTTTGTTCCTTCTTACAGTCCCCCCTGTTGGTTGTGCCAGGAGTCAAATCATTTACTCCTCAGACAAAGGAGTATAGTGAGACCTGAGAACCATCATTTTTATGGGCATGATGCTATTTTTTATGTAGGTAAGGAGGTGCTTGATAATGCAGGGCCCTACAGTAATACCTATTAAGAGGAGGAGAGGCCCAGCTACTGCCGAAATTAGGGTAGTAAGCCAGGGGGACCAGGAGAAGAGAGATATGTATGAGTCCTTGTTGCCTTTCCAAGGAGCAATAGTTTCGCAGCCCCAGGCAGCACAGTGAAACTACTGGGGCTTGTGGCAGTGGGTAGGGCTGGCAGCTGGACAAGTGTAGAAACCTACTTTAGAAAACTGCTTTTTGTTTTCTATGTTGCTATACCTGCACCCTGGAAATTCTGGGCTATGGCTTCCCCATCCTTTGGGGATCAAGGATAGACTGGGCTATAACTTACAAAGTCAAAAACCACCTGTCTATCCCCGTAGTAGGTGGAGATTACAGTCCCCATGACAAGTGTCTGTTAAGATCCAGGAGTAGTTTCCAGGAACATAGTAATACGGCAAGTGGGGCTGATAGGCCTGGCTTACGGGGAGCCCCATGAGGAGTAAGACTAGGGTTTTGGGGCTTGCAAGAGTCTTATCTTTAACAGGTCCTCCTCAGGGCCAGTTTGATAATTTTCCATGTCTCTGGGTGTGTGTCGGTGGTCACTTTCACCTGCAAGTGATGAATCCAAGGATGAACGCCACTGACTTTAATGGCAGTTGGTGTTGTCAGGATCACCATGTGAGGGCCTTTCCACTTGGGGGCAAGAGCCTGGTTTTATGCCATTTCACCCAAACTCAATCACTGGGTTGGAATGGGTGAGGGATTTCTGGAGCTGGCTTCTGGAGGGCCACCTGCATGGTTTCCGTCACAGTCCGTTGAAACTTTTGGAGTGCCTGTAGTGACTGAAGCAAGTTATGGTTAGATAATTCTGCCAGGTTTCCTATTCTAATTTTGGGGAGTAACGGTGGAGGCCGTCCAAAGAGGATTTCAAAGGGGGTTAGGCCTTTAATATAGAGGGTGCACCTAGCCCTTAGGAGGGCATAGGGAAGGAGGGTCACCCACCCCTCGCCGGTTTCCAGGGTTAATTTTATTAAGGTCTCCTTAAGTGTCTGATTCATTCCATCTACTCAACTTGAGATCTGGGAATGATATGCACAGTGTAAATTCCAGTTTATCCCCAGTGCCTTTGTGATGCTTTTTGTGAGCTTTGAAATAAAGGCTGGTCCATTGTTTGACCCTATTGATATGGGTAGGCTATATCTCAGGATGATGTCATTTAAGTTTCTTGACAGTAACTGAGGCGGTCTCAGCTTTTGTGGGAAACGCCTCTACCCATCCCGAAAAAGTGTCCACCAGCACCAACAGGTACCTATACCCATACTGTCCAGGCTTTACCTCTGTAAAATCTATTTCCCAATGTCTTCCAGGGGTTAATCCCTGGTCCCGGACTCCTTTGGTGGATACACTGACCTTAGCACTGTTGGTTTGTTGGCAGGGCACACACCCTTGAATAAACTCCTGCGCCAGCTGATCTAGGCGGGGAAGGAAGAATTCCTTCCGTATAAGTTCAGTCAGTTTTGTTTTTCCCAAATGAGTCCTTTTGTGGAGTTGGAGTAGAAGTTGCCACCCCAAAGTTTGTGGGAGGACAATCCTACCATCCAGGAGTTGCAGCCATCCCTCGGGATTATTGATTCCACCCAGCTTTTGTGCAGTAAGGAGGTCTTCATCTGTATACTTTGGTGGCTCGCTCAGCACTGTGGGGATAATGTTAGCAAGCAAGTGGTCCTGCAATAAGCAGTGTTCTTGGTTGCTTGGTCCACCTTTCTGTTTCCTATCGCCTCCTTTGAGTTCCCTTTCTGATGACCAGGGCAGTGGATAATGGCAACTTGCTTTGGGGCCCATATAGCTGCTAGAAGGTTCAGGATTTCTTCTTTGTTTTTAATAGTTTTCCCTTTTGCAGTGAGCAATCCCCTCTCCCGGTAGATTGTCCCATGCACGTGTGCTTTGGTGAATGCATACCAGATATCAGTGTAAATATTAACTGTTTTTCTCATCCTTGCTGTTAGGGCCTCCGTTAGGGTGATTAGCTCCGCTGTCTGGGCTGATGTCCCTGGCAGTAGGGGCTCGGCCCATATAGTTCCTTGCAAGGTGATTACCACTGCCCCCATGTAACTTACTCCATACTGCATAAAGCTGCTGCTGTCTGAGAAGAGTATCAGGTAAGGGTTATGTCTCGGGACATCTGTGAGATCCCAACATAGTTTTTGGTACTCCGTTACCTCATAATAGCAGTGTGGGAGCTCCGAGGGACTTTCTTCAGGCAGTAAAGTTGCAGGGTTTAAGCTGGGGGTGTGCCAGAATTGATCCGGGGCTGGTCTAGTAACAGTGCTTGATAATGAGTTATATGAGCATTAGACATTCATTTATCAGGGGCCCCTTGGAGCAAGGACTCTACAGTATGGGTGGCCATAATGGTTAAATCCTGTCCCATGATTAGTTTATCTGAGTCTTTTACCAGTACAGCAATGACTGTGACAACTTGCAAACAGGGCGGTCAGCCTGAGGCCACTGGGTCTAGTTTCTTTGACAGATAGGCAACTGACTTGTTCCCTGACCCAAGCTTTTGAGTCAGGACCCCTCAGGCGATGCCATGCCTGTCATCCACAAAGAGGTGGAATAGCTTTTCTATGTCTGGCAGGGCCAATACCGGGGCTGAAATTAAAGCACTGTTGAGGACCTGAAAAGCTTTTCCACCTTCTGGAGTTCATTGGAAGCTGGCCTCTGGTCCTTTTGTGATTTCATATAAGGGTTTTGCAAGTTCAGCAAATTTGAGGATCCAAAGCCAGCAGTACCCCACTGTCCCCAGGAATTCTTGGACCTGCCTTTTATTTCCTGGGGCTGGAATGTTTAGTATAGCTTGTATGTGCTGGTTAGTCAGAGACTTCTTACCTCCCTGGAGGTTATAGCCAAGGTAGGTGGTTACATTTATGCAAAGCTGGGCCTTCTTTATCGATACTCGATACCCCAGAGTCTGGAATTCTTTGAGCAAGTGCCTGGTGGCACATAGGCAATCACCTTTTGAGGTCGCTGCAATCAGCAGGTCATCTACATATTGCACCAGAGTTACTTCGGGGTGCTGTTGCTGGAAGACTCAGAGATCCTGGTGAAGAGCTTCATCAAACAGTGTGGGGGAGTTTTTGAACCCTTGTGGGAGCCAGGTCCAAGTTAATTGGCCACTATTCCCTTTGTCTGGATCCGTCCATTCAAAGGCAAGCATAGGCTGGCTCTGCTTGGCCAGCGGGATGGTAAAGAAGACATCTTTAAGGTCCAGGACAGTATATATTTGTCTTTCAGGAGAGAGCTCCCCCCCAAGAGGGTATACAGGTTAGGGACTATGGGGTGAATGTCCTCCACTCACTTATTAACATCCCTTAAGTCTTGCACTGGCCAGTAATCCCATATGCCTGCCTTCCAGACCTGTAACAGCAGAGTATTCCAGGGTGAGTGGCATGGTACTAAGCTTCCACCCTGCCGGAGGTGCTGGATATGGACCGCAATACCCCTCCTGGCCTCCTGGGTATAGGGTGCTGTTTTACTCTGATGGGCATTGCCTGACTTTTGAGTAACACAATGACCAGCGGTTGGTGGGATGCCACCCCAAGGGGGTTTGATTCAGCCCATACTCAGGGTAACTCAGTCTGTAATTGAACTAGTAGGGAGGCGTTTGATGAGTCCAGGGGAAGCTTATTCGTGGTTAGTACATACTCCTCACTTAGAGGGACAGTGACAAGAACTCTTGACACCTCTGGTTGGCTTAATTTTACAGTTGCCATGGTTTCCTGGAAACCTATGCTGGCTTTAAGTTTGTGTAAGAGGTCTCGCCCTAGGAGCGGGTACAAGCAGTCTGGCATTACTAAAATGGGTCATTTCCCCTTTTCCCAGGTTTACTGTCTTTTCAGTGGTCCAGGGGACTAACTGGGTTCTGGTAGCTCCCTGGACCAGAGTTCGTTTCTGTTGAAGGAGGCCCTTGTCCTTTTGTAGAACTGAGATTGCAGCTCCCGTGCCCACTAGAAAGTGGACAGGCTCACCCCTCACTGTGAGTTTTACCTTGGGCTCCGGGGGGGTTGTTACTAGAGTCCCGGTCCCATCAGTCTGTCTACAGCTGGAGCACCAGAGTGGGCGGTGGTGGTGGGTACTTTTTGAATCGTGTTGGGGGAGGCCTGTAGTCGGGACAGCTTGTTTGGGCAATCTTTCACATAGTGCCCAAACTTTTTGCAGTAGGCGCATTGGTCTTTCGCCAGCAGTTTTCTTTTTGCATTTCTGTTGCCCCCTTTTCTGGCTGGCTGTTTTGTCCCAGCTCCCTCCAGGTCTGCCACCACTACCTTGGCCATTTTTTTTGCCTGCCTATCTTCCTGTGAGTCCCTATTGTCAAAAACTTTCTGAGCTACTTCTGTTAATTCTGACAAGCTTTTGCCTTTGAAGCCCTCAATTTTCTGCACCTTCTTTCTTATATCTGGAGCTGACTGGGAGGCATATGCTATGACTAGTGCCCTCCGGTTTTCAGGGACTTCAGAATCTATCAGAATGTACGTCCAGTAGGCCTCCATGAGCTGTTCCAGAAAAGCGGTGGGAGATTCCTGTGGTCCCTGAATAACCTTACTTACCTTGGATAGGATTGTTGGGTGCCTCACAGCATCCCAGAGACCCCCCCATTAGAGTCTGGCAATAGGTGATGAGATGCTCCCTACTGTGATCAGTGTTGGGGTCCCAGTTAGGTCTCTCAGTGGGGAAGACATGCTCCACATGGGACTGCTCCACAGGCCTGCCATCTGGCCCCAGTACCAGCTTCCTTGCTTCCTGGCAGATTCTCTCCCTCTCTTCTGCGGTGAAGTGAGCTTGGAGAAGTTGTTGGCAATCATCCCATGTGGGCTGGTGGGTAAAAAAAAATAGTTTCTAAGAGTGATATAAGACCTTGTGGTCTTTCAGAGAATGATGGGTGTTGGTTCTTCCAATTGTAGAGGTCAGTAGCAGAGAAAGGGACATATACCATAAAAGGCGGGGCTCCCATCCCACCCATATCAAACCCTGAGGCCTGTCTTAAAGGGAGAACCACTGGCATCTGCGTCTCCGGTTTTTCCGAGAACGAATCCAGGTTCATTGTTTGACTGGGACCCATCAGCTCTCCTGAGGATAGATGGGGAAGTGAGGGAAAGATGGTCTGATAGGGGGAACCGTTCCTAGTGTGTGATGGGCTGAGATCCTCCTGAGCCCCTTGTTTTTGCCCAGGTGCAGGGTATGGCGGGGGAACGTTGTCATCCTCCGGAGGACTCTGGAGGACTTGGGGGTTTGGTTTTAGGAGTTTCCTGTAGAGATAAAATATGAGAAGAGTTATCATTTCTCTGTGCCTTCCTCATCCATGATGGTTGTTGCATTACCAGGAGGTACCAGGCTGTAATATATGGGATTTGGTCTGAATGACAGAGACAGACGAACTGGCAGACTCCCTCCACTACAGTGGGATTGAAAGTCCCCTCTGATGGCCAGCTGAAATTAGGAAATGTGGGCCATTCGAGAGGGCAAAAGGTGGTTAGTTTATCCTTCTTCACCTGGTCATCCGTGTCCTGTGCCACTTTCTGGATCCTTGAAGTGGCACAAGACCAGCTGCAGAGGTGTGGCACAAGACCAGCTGCAGAGGGGTATCAGGCTGAGAACATTGTTGTCCCATGATGTTGACAACAATGATGGATGCAACAGCAATGAACACCAAGCATGAAAAGACAAGGACAAGGACTAAACAAAGACTTGACTGCCCAAAGGCAAAACAGGAGATCCCAGTGACGTCTCAACTGGACCTAGGACCCCAGAAGTAGCGCTGCCTCCAGCTTTCCTGAGGGTCCCTACAGGAGTGCACTTAAACAGAAATCAGGAACCTGACTTACCTCTCTGAGGCTCCCAGGGGTGTTGTGAGTCTGCCAGAGACACAGGCCCAAGTAATCCCAGAGAGTTCGTAGGGACACAGTCCCACAAGGCCCGTTGGTTGAAACAGGTGCAATTTAAGCGCTTGGGACTACCAGATGAGCCCCCAGATTAAGTAGGGTCTGAGCAATTAAATGACAGCCCACCGACTCAAATTAACAAAGGAGAGTCTTATTAGTCAAGGCTCTGCTGGCCAGCAGCCGCTTGCAAGGAACTAGTTTCAAGCAAAGGCCCCAAGCTGCAACACAGAGCTGTCTTATGTAGTTTAGATTTACATCCTGGCAGGCTAAAGATAGAATTCGGGATTTCCCAAGGTTCTTATTGCAACATTCTGGAGGCATGGGCAAACAAGCGAGTTTACAGAAGCAGATGTAGCTGGTTATGCAGGTGCAGCGGATAAGGGTACAATCAATTGCATAATGTCTGCAGAGAAAGTTTCCAGGAAAGGAGTAATGTCTGCCTCAAGGTTAGAGCTATTCCTGCTTTTCCCACTTACACTTCTTTCTTTGTTCTCTTTGTTCCTTTTTACATTAAAAGAAACAAACTACCCAGCATGAAAGGACATGGAGGAAATTTAAATGTACAAGTACTGTGTGATTTCAAGACATATGACGTTCCGAAAAAGGGAAAACTATGGAGATGGCAAAAAGATCCTTGGTTTCCAGGAGTTTGGATACGGAGAGGAATAAATAAGTTGAGCAAAGGGGATCTTTAGAGCAATGACACTACCCTGTATGACATTGCAGTGGTGGAAGCTAGACATCATTCATTTGTCAAAATGTGGAACCTAATGTAAACTATGCACTTTAGTTAATAATAGTGTACCCATGTTGCTTCACCAAAGGTAACAAATGCTTCCCACTAATGCAAGAGGAAAACTGTGGGAAGTGGGAAGAGACAGTGTATGAGAATTTGTACTTTTGTTAAATTTTATTGTGAACCTAAAAATGGCTCTAAAACCTAAAGTCTATTTTTTAAAAAAATCAATACAGATTGTGATCAACTAGGTTATTTTTTCAGAAATATTTATTCTTCTGGCATGGGCAAAGCATAATTTTTCCTTTCTTGCCTGACTTGGGATTTGACCAAATGACTTGCTTTGGTCAATGGAATGTTGGCCAGCACTGATTTCTAAAGGCTTAAAACGTGCTTGTATGATTTATTTGTGTTTCTATATAAATTTTAGAAACAGAGAATTGACTTCTTCATAATACTGCATCTCCCATTCAATAAACATAGGGCATACTTTCATTTTTTAGATTTAAAAATATAGTTTATTTAGAAAGCAAATTAGAAAGAGAGAGAAAGAGGAGATTCACCTCCCCAAGGTAGGGGAGGGGGACAAAGTCAAAAAACATGGCCTGGCCACTGTCATTTATTTCTTAAAAACATGTATTTCAATAGTTGTTTGCATTCTTCCGTGGAAATATTTTATATCTTTTCAATAAATTTATTCTTAAGACGATTTTTGGCACTATAGTAAATATTTTTTAAATTTTCTTTTCTTTTTTTTTTTGCTGCTGCTATATCAAATACAATAGATTTTTATATGATAATATTATACCAAATGGCCTTGTTAAATTAACTTACCTATTTGTTATTTGTGATTTTGGAAGGACTTTTTATTATAATAGCTATGTTGACTCAGAATGTTTCATTTTACTTTTAATTTCATAATCATTTTATTTTATTGTCTTGCCTGATTGTAGTAGCTCCAGTAAAATAACCCTGTGGTACACATCGACTGTAAATGAGAGGAGCAACAGGGAAGAGATCAAGAAGGCACAGTGATTTTGTCAAGATCACACAATTCAAGAGTCACATCCAAATCTAACTAGCTCTAAACAACGCTTCTTCTATTTTTCTATGTTTTTTCAAAAGTCCAATTTAGTTTCACAACACATTTTCCATACGTTCCCCTGCGATACAAACTGTTCTGAGGTTCACTGAATTGAACAGCTATGTGAGCTTCAAAAACAAACTGTTCTACTGGAAATTACCAATTATAACATAGAAAAGGCCCAAAGAAAGCAGTGGGAGTAACGAAAAAAATAAAAATAAAAAAAGTCTAGCCAACTTCTGAGCACCTTTGCTGTGCTAAATTTTTCAGCCAGATCCGTGGATAAATCATGAAGATTGACATTTAAAAAATTCTTTCTCTCAAGATGCTAAGCTATATAGAACTCTTGTAAAATTTCCACTTCACTGTGCTGTTGTTCAAAATTGCATGATATGGAAAGAAAAAGTTCTATACCCAAACTTTGGAAAATCTGTATGTTTTGAAAGAGCAACAACCATCTGGAGTTGAGCACATTTATCATCTCTTGCCAAGTTTAATTTTTTTAACCTCAATATTGCTATGCTGCTAATATAAGTTAAAATTCTAAAAGATGATTCTAAATTTTCCAATAAGCAATCAATATACATGCATGAAGATATGTGATCAGCATTGCTGAAACATTTTTTATTCCAGGTATTTTTATTTGTTATGATAAATGTGATGCATTAAATATATAATCAAGTATATATTTTTGCAATGTTTATATAAATCAATACATTTCTTGGAAAACAACAATTCATCTTAGATCAGTATTCTGATTATTTGAATGAGAAATCAAGAGCACTTTAAACAGAGTAAACTCTTAGTTATTTTTTATTATTAAAATTATGTTAGAGTCAGTGCTTCATTTCAGGACAAGATGGCATAAATCTGTTACTCCTTGCTTCTCCTCAATAAGCACAACTATAAACCCTGGAAATAATGCAGAAAACAAACAAAGGAGAATGCTAAAAGAAGGCAAAAAGATACATTTGTTTGGGTCTCCAAGACTGGAGGTACAACACAATGACAGAAGAAACTGACCCAGAACTTGCATTTCCTGTACCCCAACCTAGCAACAGAAGGCATCCAAGATATGCTCATCCCTTCTCCTGATAGAATAAAAGCTTTCTGATGCCATCATGTTAGCCCAACACCACCAGCAAGGTGATCATTTGGGAACCTTGGCAGAAATAAGTGGTCAGAGGAGATACTCTCCTTTTCTGCTGTGCCCAAGACTCCTGTTTACCTCTTGGAGATGTAGAGGAGTGTGATGGAATGAGCAAGAGAAGCTCATCCACAGCAGGTAACATGGTCTGGGATGCCTCCCTGTCTCTGTGGATCAAGAACCTCTTTTCCTGCCCAGAAACACCAAGGCAAATGGGCAGAAGCAGTGAAAGAGGCACAGTTACAATAAATGATCCAGTTTAAGATGCTTCTTTGTTTCTGTAGAGCCAAGACTCTTCTGCCAAGGATACCAAGGAGGTCAAGTGGATACAAGGACCCAGTCATATTATGTGTCCTTGTCCAGAAAGTCTCTTTAATCCTGCAGGCTGAGATTGTAGTTTTTGTGTGTTTGTTTTGTCTTTCCAGGGAGAGAAAAATGGAACCAGAAAGAGATACTTTGTTGCAAAAGTGGCTGGTCAGGTAAACCTCTTTGTTCATGAAGCCTGACACTCTTGTTCCCACCCAAAGACACTGAAGTACTGAAGGAAGCAAGGTAAGATGATCCCACAGGGCAACCCTTTCAGGTCCCCTCCCACTTGGGTGTTTGGGGGGTTTTTTTTGGTCTTAATAAACTCCTGCTTTCTAATCCTGCCTCCCCAAAAAAGAAAATCCCACAGCACTTCTTCCCTACAGAGAGATACTCAGGGGTCCCGCCAAGCCAGGGAATCTCTTTCCACTCCCTCAGGTTCAACAGCATAAGATAAACCAAGTAGACCAAAGTAACACTGGAAAGCTCTGAAAATTAAACTGCAATGGAGACATAGCCTAAAAAAGTAGGTCTTGGCCCATGCATTAAACCTAAACAAAGTGACTTCTGCTAAGATAATTTTTTTTTAAATGAACAGTACCTACATTCTTAATAGATGAAATACTAGATAAAATGTTCAAGATATAACTGAAAATTACTGACTATTTCACAAATCAACATGTATAAAAAAGAGTCATCAAATGTCACCAAAACAAAAATGAATCAGCTTTTTGAATTATCTGACAAGAACTTTTAAAGAGCACCACAAAAATGCTGCAGCAGTCAATTACAAGTTCTCATGAAACAAACAGAAAGATAAAAAAACTCAGCGAGTAAATAAGTTATTTTTAAGAAGCAAATGGAAATAATAGAAGTAAAAAAATACAATAAAAGCCAGGCTCGGTGACTCAGCCTATAATCCCGCACCTTTGGGAGGCTGAGGTGAGTGGATTGCGTGAGCCCACGGATTAAAGACCCACCTGGGCAGGCGAAACCTCATCTCTACAATAAATTAAAAAATTAGCCGGAGTGGTAGTGCGTGCCTGTAGTTCCATCTACTTGAAAGGCTGAGGCGGAAGGATAACCGGAGCCCAGCGGGTCAAGGCTGCAGTGGCCGGGAGCAGCCACTGCACTCCAGTCTGGGTGACAGAGTGAGACTCCAACTCAAAACAAACAAACAAGCAAAAAATATAATAACAAGTTTATTCTATTGCTTTTGCTTTGTTTTTTAAATTCACACCGTGATTCTAGTAATAGAGAAGACAGAGGATAGAATCAGTGAATTTCAGAACAGGACAATATAATTTCCCCAATCTGGACAACATAGAGAAAATAGACAAAAAATAAAAATGAACAGAACTTCAAGAACCTCTGGGACAATAACAAAAGATCCAAAATCTGTAGAAAAGAAGTCTCAGAAGGAAAGAAGATAGAGTGGGGCTAAAATGTTTATAAAGTAATATTGGTGAAGACTTAAAATAAATCAATGCCAATATACATAATTATTAAGGTTTTGAAAACTAAACTTAAAAAGAAAAATTGAAAGTAGCCAGAAAGCAGCAATGCACTACTCAAACACCAAATTGAAAGTCAATGGATTAACTCATTTGAATGTAAAGGTTAGAAGGAAGTGAAATAATATTCCTTTATGTGCTGAAAGAAAAGGACTGTCAACTGCAGATTTTATATCTGGCAAAAAAAAAATTATTCAATAATGAAAAAATAAAAACATTAACAGATGAATAAAAACTAACACAAATTTGTTTTCATTCAAATGTAAAGGTAGCAGACTTATATTTCAAGGAAGGAAAGTTTTCAAATAGAAAGAAAATGGTCAAAGAAGAAGTTGTAGAGTACTAGACAGGACAAAGAAACAAAGAGCAGAACTACAAGTATAAACACTAGGCGAGTTTTTTCTTTATGAGTTTTATAGATTGTATTTAATGATTGAAATAAAGGTTATAAGTTGGCTAGGGAAAATTATTTTATTTCTTCCATTCTACACAACAATATTTGAAATGGAAGAAGGTAAAAGTGAGGTTTTCACCGGAAGTAGTAAAATGTTGATACTGTAATCTAAAAAGTCACATACATATACTGTCATCCCACTACAAGAACTATACAAAGATACATACTAAAAAACACTAAGATAAAATGGAATCTGAAAAAACAGAGAAGTCCGAACTAGAAGAAGAAACTAATAACAAATAATAACATGGCAGATTTAAGAGGTAATATATTACTTTAAACACACTAGTGTTTACATATATATTACCTTAAATACACTTAAGAGGCAAAGAAACAAATAAAAAGTACAATCCCATTCACAATAGCAACCAAAAAATGAAATGCCTTAGCATCTTACTAACCAGAGAAGTGGCAGACCTTTAAAACCAAAACTGTAAATACTGCCCTAAGAAATCAAAGATGACACAAACAAATGGAAATATATTCCATGCTCATGGATAGGAAGGATCAACATAGTTGAGATGTTCAACCTACCCAAGAAAATCTACAGATTTAACACAATACACATTAAATTACCAGCACCATTCTTCTCAGACCTGGAAATGACAATACAGAAATTCACACAAAAACATAAATGACCATGAATAGCCAAAACAATCCTTAGCAAAAGAAACAAAGCAGGTGGTATCACACTTCCAGATTTTAAACTTTATTATAAGGCTACAATAAGCAAACCAGCCTGATACTGATACAAGAACAGGCATAAAGACCAATGGAACAGGATAGAGATTCTGGAAACAAAACTTCAATTTCTCAACCCACTAATCCTTGGCAAAGCCTCCACACTAACAGCCACTGAGGAGAGGAGAACTTATTCAGTAAATGGTGCTAGGAAAACTGACTGACCACATGCAAAAGATTGAAACAGGATCCCTACTTATCACAATAAATGAAAATCAACCCTAAATGGATTAAAGACCTAAATGTAAAACCTCAAACTATAAGAACCTTAGAAAATGCAGGAGACACTCTTATAAAAATTGGAACTGGCAACCAATTCCTGATCAAAACTCCAAATGCCTATGACATAAGAGATAAGGTAGACAAGTGGGACCTCATCAAACTGAAAAGTTGCAAAGCAAAAGAAATAATCAAGAGAGTGGAAAGACTGCACACAGAATGGGAAAAAAGTATTTACCAACTGTATATCTGACAAACGCCTAACATCTAGGATCTACAAGGAACACAATGTGTCAAAAGAAAAAAGTAAACAGCACTATTAAAAAGTGGGCAAAATATATGAATAGACACTTCCCAAAAGAAGGCATATGAGCAGATAACAGATTCATAAAAAATACTCAACCTCTATAATCATAAAAGAAATGCAATTTAAAACCACACTGACAGCCTGTAATCCCGCACCTTTGGGGTGCTGAGGTGAGTGGATTGCCTGAGCCCGTGGGTTCGAGACCTGCCTGGGCAACGAGACCTCATCTCTACAATAAATCAAAATATCAGCTGGGCATGGGAGCACATGCCTGTAATTCTGGCTACTCAGAAAGCTGAGGCGGAAGGATCACCAGAGCCCAGCAGGTCGAGGCTGCAGTGACTGGGAGCGGCCACTGCACTCCAGTCTGGGTGACAGAGTGAGACTCCAACTCAAAAAAATAAAAAATAAAAATAAATAAATAAAACTACACTGAGATACAACCTAACTCATCAGGATAGCCATCATCAGTAAATCAAAAAACAACAGATGCTGGAAAAGATGGGAGGAAAAGGGAACATGTCTACACTGTTGGTGGAAATGTAAACTAGTACAACCTCTATGGAAAACAGTGTGGGGAGTTCCAGTAAGATGGTGACAGCATAGGTGAGATTATGAGATTCTCTGAACGTGAGTTCCCCAAAAGACTCTTACTTTTCTTCCCTCACTCTCCTCCCGCCCTCCACTAGCTGCACTGGTCCGAGGCCCGGGGACCCTCGGTCCCATGCAGGGCTGGATATTGCAGCACCTGGCTGCTGCTGCTCCAGTATATGTGACTCCTGCCCACACAGGAATCTCGGGTCTCAGCTCCCTCCCTGGCTACATTGTCTCACCCCGCACCCAGCACCTAACCACTGGTCACCCAGGGAGGCTCTGGGTACCCACCTCTCAGAGATACTGGTTCCATTTCTGGGCTGAAGTATCCTGTGAGGGTCCCAGGGATACTATCGCCACTCACCGCCTGCCCTTTGGAGCTTTGGAACTCTGGAGCTCTGGGCCCACCATAGCTGAGGCACTCAGCGTGTAACCCCATGCTTGTGTAAGGGAACGGCATATCTTAAGGAGGTGCTGATCGGAGGCTCTCAGCTCCAGAGGAGGGAACTTCCGACCCCCTCGTCTACCTCAGCCCACTGGTGGCACCCCGGATCCAGTGCCAAGCTGTGCAGCTGATCCCCAGTGCCTCCCATGCCACCACAGTCCATCATAGTGGATCATCCAGGGACCCAGATGAGTGGAGAGAAAGGATCTGCAAAAGAGAAACTGCCACCTCGGCCTTCTCCAGGCAGAGACCTGCATTGCCCCATCGACCTATGAGCAGCATCCACCTCGATTCCTAAGGTAACATTGCAAAACAGGAGACAAAGCCCCTCCCCTATGCTGAAACAGACAAAGGCAACTAAACATCGCAGACCTCCCAGGTAATAGGCTAAAAGAGCAAACCCAAACTGTGAGTAAATCTAGCTGTCTGTGATGAAAGAGAAAGGGAGAGGCTAGAGATCAGAGCTGAAGAGACTTTAGACACTCAGGAAAGATTCCAGAACTACTCTGATTTCTTATTTTGACTTTTGATTTTATCATTTTTACTGTTGGTTTTGCTCAATTTTGTTTGCTTTTTGACTTACACTACCTGTTTGTGTTAGGCAAAACACATCAAAGGCATGATTTTATTGGTCTGTCTTTTTGTATCTAATAGTATTCTTTAGGGAATTTTGCTTGTGTGTTTTTTTCACATCTCTCCAGCCTTGTGTCTCTTTTTCACCTGTTAGTTGGTATGTATGTCTGTTTTACATCTCACCCTTCTCTCTTTCTAACTTCCTATTGACCCCCTCTTCCTCCATTATTCCTCTTTTGTACCTCCTTTTGTTCCAGGGACCAAACCTACATACTGCTGCACAGACAGATTGTAAGGCAGTGGGAAAAAGCTTCCAGTAGGGTCATACACTGGTTGGTGGATGCTGGAATCAGCATATAGATTCTGAATCACAGCTTTCCCCTCAATTAAACCTCAAAACTGAAAAAGTACAGCCTGCAATCCACACTCCAACATCAAAGGTGGCCAAAGTCAGAGGATCCTCACAAGGAAGAACAGGAGATTGCACAAGCAAAGCAAAAGCAACCCCAATGTCCCTGAAAAACAGAATTAAAGAAGGGGAGGAAAAAGGGAGAGAGAAAAATCTACACAAATAAAGAAACACCAGAAGACGAATTAGGGTCTCTCACAGACCCCTGGGAGGGCAGACATGGAAAAAAACTGACTTCAGAATGCAAACAATGAAGAGCCCACAGAATGACTGGTCTCAAACTAAACCTAGATATCAAGACATTTTAACAGACAGATTAAAAAGAATTGAGGAGAGACAAGAAGAAACTAGGAAGGAGCTGATAACTGAGATAACAGTAATAAAGAATACTGTTAATGAAATAAATAAAAAAATGATAAGCATGGAAAGCAGAATTACCCAAGCAGAAGAAAGACTCTCAGAGCTTGAGGACCAAAATATAGAACTAACATAAACTGCTAAAAACACAAAAACATGCTCAAAAAGACAGAACAAAACATTCAAAAGATGAGCGATTGCTTCAAGAGATCGAACCTAAGAGTAATTGGTCTTCCTGAGGCAGAAAGAGAGACAGAGACCACACTGGAACAAACTTTCCATGAGATTATTCAAGAAAACTTTCCTTATCTAATCAGTGATGCAAAAATTCAAACACAAGAGATTCAGAGAACCCCTGAAAGACAACAACTTAGAAGACCATCTCCTAGACACATAATAATTTGCCTAAACAAAGTAGGTATAAAAGAAAAATCCTAAAGGCAGCAAGAGAAAAAGACCAGATCACCTCCTATGGAAGACCAATTAGAATAGCAACAGATTTATCTACAGAAACCCTGCAGGATAGGTAAGATAGCTTACCTATCTTCAAAGTCCTAAAAGATAAAAACTTTCAACCAAGAATAACATACCCAGCCAAGTTAAGCTTCATCAACAAGGGAGAATTAAAATCTTTCCCAGATATCCAATCCCTAAGATCTTACGCTGCCACCAGACCACCTCTACATGAAACACTTAAGAAAGTACTAAACACAGAAGAAAAGGAAAAGAGAATAACATTCTTCACAAGAGTACAGGAAAAAGAATAAAATACACATGAATCAACCCAAAACAAAAAGGAAGACAAAAAACTAAGTGGAAGAACTCTATGATAGGTACTAACTCTCACATTTCAATAATTAGCCTGAATGTGAATAGCCTAAATGCACCACTGAAAGGACATAGAATGACAAAATGGATAAAATACCACCAGGCAACACTATACTGCCTTCAAGAGACCCATCTCACTAGAAAGGACAGGCAAAGACTCAAAGTAAGAGGATGGGAAACAAATTTTCAGGCAAATGGAACACAAAAGAAAGCAAGAGTCACTATCCTAATTTCAGACAAAATACCATTGAAGCTATCAAAAATTTAAAAAGATACAGAGGGCCACTACATAATGATAAAAGGTTCACTCCATCAACAAGAAATATCTATCCTAAACATATATGCACCCAACATAGGAGAACCAACTTTCATAAAGCAGCTTCTAGGAAAACAAAAGAAAGATATTGACTCTAACACCGTCATTACTGGGGACTTTAATAGCCCACTCACAACCCTAGACAGATCATTAGGACAAAAAATCAGCAATGAGATCCAGAACCTCAATATGACTCTTGACCAAATGAACTTAATTGATACCTACAGAATACTCCATCCAAAGACCACAGAATACACATTCTACTCATCACTGCATGGAACATATTCTAAGATCGACCACATACTTGGTCATAAATCAAGCACAAGCAAATTTAAAAGGACTGAAATTTTACCATGCATCTTCTCTGACCACAGTGGAATAAAAATAAACATTAACACCAACAAGGTCCCCCCCAAACCCACAAAGACATGAACACTAAGCAGCATGATGCTAAACAACTCCTGGGTCAATGATGGAATCAAAATAGAGATCAAAAGCTACCTGGAAACAAATTAAAATGAAGAAACATCTTACCAAAATCTCTGGGATGCCATGAAAGTTGTAGTAAGAGGAGAATTAATATGACTATAAACGCACATGAGGAAAATGGAAGGATCACAAATTAACAGCCTAACAAGTCACCTAAGGAAGCCGGAAAAGCAAGACCACAAAAACCCTAATTTCAGCAGAAGAATCCAGATCACCAAAATAAAAGCCCAAATCCAGGACATAGAAGACAAAAACATAATACAAAAAAATCAATGACACAAAAAGCTGGTTCTTCAGAAGGATAAGCAAGATCGATGGTCCCATAGCTAGACTGACCAAGAAAAAGAAAATAAGCACAATCAGAAACACAAAAGATGAAGTCACATCTGAGCCTGAAGAAATACAAAAGATCATCAGATACTACTATGTACACTTATATGAAACAAAGATGAAAACCTTAAGGAAATGGAGGACTTTCTGTCACCACACAACCTGCCTAGGTTGAAACAAGAAGAAATTGGGACCAAAAACAATCAAGGAAATTGACTACATAATAAGAAAACTACCTACAAAAAAAAGCCCTGGACCAGATGGCTTTCCAGCAGAATTCTACAAGACATTTAAAGAGGGGCTGATACCAATTGTACTGAAGGTATTCCAGGCAATTGAGAAAGATGGAACTCTCCCCCAAATCATTTTATGAAGCTAACATCACATTGATACCCAAGCCAGGCAAAGACACAAAAAAGAAAGAGAACTACAGGACAATATCTTTGATGAACATAGATGCTAAAATTCTCAACAAGATCCTAGCAAACCAGATTCAACAACACATCTCAAAAATCATCCATCATGACCAAGTAGGCTTCATCTCTGGGATGCAAGGCTGGTTCAACATTCGTAAAACCATAAATGTAATTTAATACATCGACAAATGTCAAAACAAAAACCACATGATTATATCATTAGATGCAGAAAAAGCTTTTGATAAAATCCAGCACCCCTGCTTGATAAAAACCCCCAAACATCTAGGCATATGGTCAACATACCTCAAAATAGTAAAAGCCATCTATGAGAAACCCACAGCCAGTATACTCCTAAACGGACAAAAATTGGAACTATTTCCCCTGAAAACTGGAGCAAGACAAGGATGCCCACTCTCACCTCTCCTGTTCAATATAGTATTGGAAGTCCTGGCTAGAACAATCAGAGAAGAGAAGGCAATTAAGGATATCCAAATAGGAAAAGAGGAAGTCAAGTTATCTCTCTTTGCAGATGATATGATTGTGTACCTTGAAAACCCAAGAGAATCTGTCAAAAACATGTTTACACTGATAAAGACCTTTGGAAAATCTCAGGATATAAAATAAATGTGCAAAAGACAATCACATATCTTTACACCAATAATAAACAAACAGAAACCCAAATAAAAAACACAATTCCATTCAAATAGCCACAAAAAAATGAAATACCTTGGCATCTTCCTAACCAGAGACGTGAAAGACCTTTATAATGGACACTACAAAACACTGTTCAAAGATATCAAAGGTGACACAAAAAAGTGGAAACATATCCCATGCTCATGGATTGGAAGAATCAACATTGTGAAGATGTTCATCCTACCTAAGACAATCCACAGATTTAATGCAATACCCATCAAATTACAAGCAACATTCTTCTCAGACCTAGAAAAAACAACACAGGAATTAATATGGAAACACAAACAACCAAGAATAGCCAGAACAATCCTCAGCAAAAAAAAAATAAAGCAGGTGGTATCACATTACCAGACTTCAAACTTTACTATAAAGCTACAATCATCAAAACAGCTTGGTACTGGTATAGGAACAGGCATATAGACCAATGGAATAGAATTGAGATTCCAGAAGCAAAACCTCAATTTCTCAACCAACTCATCTTCTACAAAGCCTCTCCCACTTACCATTGGGAAGAGGAGAACCTGTTCAGTAAATGGTGCTGGGAGAACTGGCTGACCACATGCAGAAGATTGAAACAGGACCCCTATCTATCCCCATACACAAAAATTAACTCCAAATGGATCAGAGACCTAAATGTAAAACCTCAAACCATAAGAACCTTAGAAAATGAAGGACATACCATCATGAAACTTAGAACTTGCATCCAATTCCTGAACAAAACCCAAAACCCACAGGCCATAAGAGATATGATAGACAAGTGGAACCTCATTAAACTAACAAGCTTCTGCAAAGCCAAAGAAACCATCAAGAGAGCAGGGAGACAGCCCACAAACTGGTAAAAAGTATTTGCCAACTTCAGGTCTGACAAAGGCTTAACATCTTGGATCTACAAGTGCTGAAAAGAAAAAACAAACAACCCCATTATAAAGTGGGCAAAACATATGAACAGACACTTCTCAAAGGAAGACATCCAAGCAGTCAATAGACACATGAAGAAATGTTCAACTTCACTAATCATCAGGGAGATGCAAATCAAAACCACACTGAGATACCACCTAACTCCAGTCAGAATGGCAATTATCAATAACTCAAAAAATAACAGTTGCTGGAGATGGTGTAGCAAAAAGGGAAGTCTTCTACAGTGTTGGTAGGAGTGTAAACTAGTGCAACCTCTGTGAAAAGCAGTGTGGTGATTCCTAAAAGCTCTAAATATCAACCTCCCATATGACCCCACATTCCCCCTACTTATAATATACCCTGAAGAGCTCAAATCACTCTATAAAAAAGAAACCTGCACATGTATGTTTATCGCTGCATTGTTCACAATAGCAAGAACTTGGAAGCAACCATGCTGTCCATCAAAAGAGGACTGGATTAAAAAATGTGGTACATATACACAATGGAATACTACGCAGGCATAAAAAAGATCAAAATCATGAATTTCGCAGCAACCTGGATATAACTAGAGTCTATAATACTGAGTGACCTCTCACAGAAACAAAGATCTGAGTATCACATGTTCTCACTCATATTGTGGACCTTGATCATCACTTAATGTGGTTTGTTTATACTCATAAAAAACCAGGACAAATGAGCCAAGAAATTACTGTAGGTGAAATGTGCTAAGGAGCCCAATTCCAGGAAGTCAAAAGTTGCCTTTAATGTATCTTTATGCATAGCTGAATTACATTGCCTATAGAGATCAGTTAACAATCGATTGGGTAGGAGACACCAGGAAGTGTTCACTGCTATACACCACTTGTAAGAGAGGTTGAACTAAACTAGACCATCTAAGCTTAGTACTTGGAGACATAACCACTTTTAAAGTCATTTTTAAAAGACATTTGAAGCCAGGCTCGGTGGCTCAGCCTGTAATCCCAGTGCTATGGGAGGCTGAGGTGAGTGGATTGCCTGAGCCCACGGGTTCAAGACCCGCCTGGGCAACTTGGTGAGACCTTATCTCTACAATAAATCAAAAAATTAGCCAGGCATGATAGCGCGCACCTGTACTTCCAGCTACTTGGAAGGTTGAGGTGGAAGGATCGCCAGAGCCCCGCAGGTTGAGGCTGCAGTGGCCGGGAGTGGCCACTGCACTCCAGTCTGAGCAATGGAGTGAGACTCCAACTCAAAAAAAAAAAAAAGACATTTGAGTAAAAAGATAAGCTCTAGGTAGCTTCAATTAAATGTGCCTAATATAATCTTTATGCTAAAAATATTGATTTTTATGACCTTTTCTTTTTAGTAATCTATAATTTGAGTACAAACTATATGTGAGCTTATCCATATTAAGAATGACTGCTGAAACTGTTTATCTGAATTTCGGTTTAAAAGATTCATTTTTTATTATTTTTCCCAAGTGTGATACCACTAAATGCACACATATACCACCACCACATACACATATTAACACATATGTGCATACAATGTGTGTATCTATGTATGTGTGTACACATTTGCATACATACACATAGTTCTCGCTTTGCATGGTCATGTGGGGCTGTGGAAATGACCAACTGAAACTGTGCAAAATAATCTTAATAATTAAGGGGGACATTATCATTATTCCATGTCCTGTAAAAATTTTTGTCAAATCATTATAAACTTTCTTAATATCAGTTTTAGGTATATAAAAAAATAAAATACCCTTGAAAAACTAGTCTTTGCTTAATGCACTATAACTTAAGTCATTAAAATATCAAGAATTAAAGTGTTTTATTTCTTTCTAAAAAGTGTATCCAGTGGTTGTTTGGGCATCAACTGCCTTTTTCTTCTTGTATAGCTTAGAATGCAGAGCTGACATCATTTCTAAGCCTTGTAGAGTCATCATACATCTCAGTTTGGATATACTTGTGGCATTCTATCCCTTGAAGAGTTTTTCTAGCATAACTTCTCCCAGGACATCATCATCCTTTTTGCTACATCCACTTTCTTCATTTATGTGAATAAGTTCACCTTCACTAAGTCTGAGTCTTCACAAACTGAGTCTTCACAAACTGAGTCTTCACAACAATGGACATGTCAACATACCTAGGATCAGGCAGTTCTTCCATAATTCTACTCATATTCAATTCAAATTTCACTTCCAGTCTTATCACTTCTCATTTGTTTGCTGTACTTGATTCCCTCTTCTGATGATCAATTTTTTATAAACGATCAAGCAGGTTTATGTCTGGGAGACAAGGAGGTAATGCAACCATACTCTTTGCTGCCTGGGGGTGAGCTGAATAACAAATGTGTGGCAGCCAATCATTGACAGGCTTTGAAATGACTGATGTGGTTGATCCCTGTTCATGATGTGCTTCTGCTACTTATATAGTGATTAGTGAAATAAGAGCAAGTATCACCTTATACAATCACACACAAATAATACACAGTGGTAACTGAACTTTGTACAGTGTTGTTGGTAAACTGATGTTACTTAACTAAATGCTAGTAGCTAAAAATGTGTGCTATCAGAATTGTGAAAGAAATAAATGCCTATGAATTCTTGATTTTTCTACTAATGAACCTTGGGATTTGCCCTGATGTCAAATATTTAAATGTAATAAAATTTGAAGCAAATTAAAAAAAAGAAAGAAAGAAAACAGTGTGGTGATTCCTAAAAGATCTAAAAATCAGTCTTCCATGTGAACTGGCAATCCCCATTCTGGGAATATACCTGGAGGAATTGAAATTACTCTATTAAGAAGAGACCCACATGCAAGGAAGAGCTGATACCAATCCTACTAAAAGTATTCCAGGCAATCGAGAAAGATGGAATTGTCTCCAAAACATTTTACAAAGCAAACATCACACTGATACCCAATCCAGGAAAAGATCCAACAAAAAAAGAGAAGTACAGGACAATATTCCTTATGAACATAGATGCAAAAATCCTCAATAAGATTCTTGTAAATTGGATCCGTAAACATATCTCAAAACTCATCCACCATGACCAAGTGGGCTTCATCCCCAGGATGCAAGGCTGGTTCAATATTCACAAGACCATAAATGTAATTAATTGCATCAGCAGATGCAAAAACAAGAACCACATGATTATATTGTTAGATGCAGAAAAAAGTTTTTGATAAAATCTAGCATCCTTTCTTGATGAAAACCCTCAAACACCTAGGTAAAGAAGGAACATATCTCAAAATATAATTGCCATTTATAAGAACCCACTGCTAACATACTGCTAAGTGGACAGAAACTGGAAACATTTCCCCTAAAAACTGGAACAAGACAAGTCTGCCCTCTCTCACCCCTCTTGTTCAACATTGTGTTGGAAGTCCTAGTTAGGGCAATTAGACAAGAGAAGGAAATCAGGGATATTCAAATAGGAAAAAGAGGAAATTAACTTATCCCCCTTTGCTGACGATATGATCCTGTACCTTGAAAATCCAAAAGAATCTATCAAAAACCTGTTTGCACTGATAAAATTCTTTGACAAAGTCTCAGGGTACAAAATAAATGTGCAAAAGACAGTTGGATTCTTATACACCAACAACAAGCATGAAGAGAACCAAATAAAAAGCACAATCCCATTCACAATAGTCACACACAAAAATGAAATACCTCGGCATCCTCCTAACCAGATGAGTGAAAGACCTTTACAATAAGAACTACAAAACTGCTGAAAGAAATCCAAGAAAATACAAACAAATGAATGGGAAGAATTAACATTGTTAAGATGTCCATCCTACCAAAGGCAATCTACAGATTCAGCGCAATGCCCATTAAATTACCATTATCATTTTTCTCAGACCTGAAAATAACAATACAGAAATTCATATGGAAAGATAAATGACCATGAATAGCCAAAGCAATCCTTTGTAAAAGAAACAAAGCAGGAAGTATCACACTTCCAGACGTCAAACTTTACTATAAGGCTACAATAATCCAAATAGCCTGGTATTGGAACAAGAACAGGCATACAGACCAATAGAACAGGATAGAGATTCCGGAAGCAAAGCCTCAAAATCTCAACCAACTCATCTTTGACAAAGTCTCCAACAACAACCACTGGGGAGAGGAGAGGCTATTCAGTAAATGTGCTGGGAAAACTGGCTGATCGCATGGAAAAAATCAAAACAGGACCCCTACCTATCACCATACACAAAAATTAACTCTAAGTGGATCAAAGATCTAAATATAAAAGAGACCTGCCTGGGCAGCGAGACTTCATCTCTACAATAAATCAAAAAAACAGCCGGGCATGGTAGCGCATACCTGTAATTCCGGCTACTTGGAAGGCTGAAGCGGAAGGATCGCTGGAGCCAAGCAGGTCAAGGCTGCGGTGACTGGGAGCGGCCACTGCACTCCAGTCTGGGCAACAGAGTGAGACTCAACTTAAATAAATAAATAAATAAATAAATAAATAAATAAATAAATAAATAAAATAAAACAAACTATAAGAATATTAGAAAAATCAGGAGACACCCTTATGACAATTGGAACTGGCAACCAATTCCTAATCTAAACCCTAAGTGCCCGCGTACCATAAAAAAAAAGATAGAAAAGTAGGACCTCATCAAACTGAAGAGCTTCTGCAAAGCCAAAGAAACCATAAAGAGAGCAGGGAGACAGTCTACAGAATGGGAAAAAAATATTTGCCAACTGTATATCTGACAAAGGCCTAACATCTAGGATCTACAAGGAGCTCAAATGCAATGAAAAGAAAAAAATAAAGCCCTATTAAAAAGTGATCAAAAGACATGAATAGACACTTCTCAAAAGAAGATATACAGGCAGCCAACAAATACATGAAAAAGTGCTCGGCCTCATTCATTATCAGAGAGATGCAAATCAAAGCCACACTGAGATTCCACCTAACCCCAAGAAGAATGGCCATCATTAATAAAACAAACAACAGATGCTGGCAAGGATGCAGAGAAAAAAGAATGATTCTACACTGCTGGTAGTAATGCAAACTAGTGCAACCTCTTTGAAAGACAGCATGGCAATTTCTGAAAGAACTAGAAATTGACCTTCCATATGACGCTGCAATCCCCCATTGGGATATACCCGGAGGAACTCAAATCATTCTACAGAAAAGATACCTGCACATGCTTGTTTGTTGCAGCTGTATTCACAATAGCAAAAACATGGAACCAACCATGCTGCCCACTGAAGCTGGACTGGATAAAAAATTGTGGTACATATATACAAAGGAATATTATGCAACCATAAAAAAAGACAAAATTATGACCTTCACAGCAACTTGGATGGACTTAGTGTCTATAATATTCAATGATCTATCACAGAAACAAAGAACTGAGTACCACATATTCTTATGTATAAGGGGACCCTGAACAATTATCATAATACGATAAGAAAGGGATTGGCAGTAGTGGACACTGCTGGGGCATGGGGGGAAAACTTTATTGATAAGGGTATCTGATCTCAAACCAGGCAAAGTGGGGACCAAAGTGAGGCCCAAACTGTACCTGTACAATAACCATTTGTATACCTAATCCTGAGCAGTACCACCATCTTTAAAATAATTTTTTTTAAAAATACACTTAAGAGGTAATATATTACCTAAAATATACCAATTAAGAGACAGATATTGGCAGAGAAGTCAAATGAATAAACAAACAAATCCCAGTAGCCTAACTATATGTTGCCTGCAAGAAACTCCCTTCAAATTCCACAGCAAAGGTATTCTGAAAATAAAAGGATGAAAACGACATGCTAGCCAAACATTTTAAAAAGTGAGTCACTGTATTAATATTTGAAACTGCAGATTTCAAAGGTAAAGATATTTACTAGACAAAAGGAATGAAGGGTATCACATAATGATGAAAGGACCAATCTATCAGGAAGACATATGGATCCCAAAATGGTATGCACTAATGACAGAGCTTCAAAATACACAAAATGAAAACATATCCAGTTGAAAAAAGAAATGTGCAAACTCACAGTGATACTTGAGATCTTCAACACACATCTCTTAACGACTGATAGAACTATGAAGTTGCATAAAAACAAAAACATAAAGTAGCTGAAAAACACAATCAACCAACAAGATGTACTTGAGAAATACTGAATAGGTCACTCAACAATGTAGCACAGTGCACACTTTGTTGTCAAGCAACCATGCACATCCATCCAAATTAACTATGTTCTAGGTCATAAAAAAAATTCTCAACAATTTAAAATAATTGCAATTTTGCAGAATATGTTATCTGACCATATGTAATTAAACTTGAAGTCAAACAGATGGCAATGGAAACATCTCTAAGCATGTGGAAATTTAACAGCACAGTTTAAATAGTCTTTGGGTTGAAGAAAAAATCTCAGAACTATTTAAAATATCCACAGAAGTGAATGAAGACATAAACAGAAATAGCAGTTTGTAGGATGTAGCTAAAGCATTGCTAGCAGGGAAATTAACAACATTCAGGGCTTATGTTAGAAATAAGTAAAGGTCTCAAACCAATGGCCTGAGTTTCTACCTCAAGAAACTAGTAAAAGAGCAAAATAAATGCAAAGCAAGCAGAAGGATGAAAATAATAAATTTAAGAGCAGAGATAAATGAAATTGAAAATAGGAAAATAATAGAGAACATTCATGAAAAAACCCAGTTTTTTAAAAAACAATAAAATGGATGAACCTTTGACAAAAGAAAAAAAAAGTGAAAAGACATAAGTCAACGATATCTACTATGAAATAGGGAATGTCACTGCAGATTCCACCATTATATGTATATTTTTTTGCATTTTTTTCAAATTTTAAAGATGTGGGGTACAATTCAGGGTTAGGTATACAAATCTTCATTATGCAGGTACCCTTGTTGATGAGGTACGTACCCTCTCCCCGATGGTTTGCCACTACTGCCAATCCCACCCCTTCCTTCCCTGGCAGTTCCCTCTACTGCCAATCTTTTAAATATAGTATTATGATGATAATTGTTCAAGGTCTGCTTATGAGTGACAATGTGTGATACTCAGTTCTTTATTTCTGTGAAAGATCACTCAGTATTATAGACTCTAAGTCCATCCGGGTTGCTGTGAAGTTCATGATTTTGTTCTTCTTTAGGGCTGCATAATATTTCACCGTGTATATGTACCACATTTTTTTATTCAGTCCTCTTTTGATGGCAGCATGGTTCATTCCATGTTCTTGCTACAGTGAACAATGCTGTGATAAACATAGAGTGATTTGAGTTCTTCCAGATATAGTCCCAGTAGGAGGATTGCGAGGTCATATGGATGGTCGATTTTTAGATCTTTCAGGAATTGCCACACTGTTTTCCACAGATGTTGTACTAGTTTACATTTCCACCACAGTGTAGAAGTATTCCCTTTTCGCTGCATCCTCTCCAGCATTTGCTATTTTTTGAGTTATTGATGATAGCCATCCTAACTGGAGTTAGGTGGTATCTCAGTGTAGTTTTGATTTGCATTTTTTTTGATGACTGGTGAGGTTGAACATTTTTTCATGTATCTATTGGCTGCTTGTAAGTCTTTTGAGAACTGTCTATTCATATCTTTTGCCCATTTTGTAATGGGGCTGTTTATTTTTTTCTTTTTGACATGTTTGAGTTCCTTGTAGATCCTAGATGCTAGGCCTTTATCAGACATACAGTTGGCAAATATTTTTTCCTAGTCTGTGGGTTGTCTCCCTGCTCTCTTGATGGTTTCTTTGGCTTTGCAGAAGCTTGTCAGTTTGATGAGGTCCTGCTTGTCTATCTTATCTCTTAAGGTATGGGTACTTGAGGTTTTTATAAGGAATTGGTTGCTGATTCCAATTTCCCTAAGGTGTCTCCTGCATTTTCTAAGGTTTTTATCGTTTGAGGTTTTACATTTAAGTCTTTGATCCATTTAGAGCTGATCTTTGTGTCTGGTGATAGGTAGGGATCTTGTTTTAATCTTCTGCATGTAGTCAGCCAGCTTTCCCAGCACCATTTACTGAATAGATTCTCCTCACCCTAGGTGGTTTCACCACTTTTAAAAAGACAATTAGGAATAGTAGGAACAACTTTAAACTTGTAAACTCTATAACTTAGAAAATATGAACCAACTCCTCAAAATCTCAAACTACCCGAACTCACTCATGATGAAATGATAATCTTAAGTCTATAGGCAAGACTATAATCAGCTTCCTAATTAAACTATTCCCCAGAAGGACAAGTCCAGGCACAGAGGTTTGTATTAAAGAACTCTCCAAAACAGTTTTTTGTCCATTTTATGCAATCTTTTATAGAAAAGAAGAAACAGGGAATATTTGACAGCTCATTTTAGGAAACTAGTCTTACCTGTTTACAAAAGTCTGGAATTATTGCATAAAGGCGTCATCTAATAATATTTTTTACAAGAATTGAATTAAGCTTGAGAAAGAATGTAATTCAATGCTTGTTAAGAAATTTGATTATATGTTTTTCAAAAATAATAAAATGTAAAATGAATAACTTAAGTAAAATTTATTATTTTTAGGAAAAATAAAAATGAACTTGAGTTTAAAAGGAATTTGGGAGAAAGTGCTGAAGATGTTGATGGAAGTGGTCAGAGTGCATGAGTCTCTGCATAAATGAATGGGTGCAGAGATAAATATTTACCCTAGGGTGTTGGCAAAAGGGTGTGTGAATGTCTGATTGAGTGGAGACATGGGAAGGAGAGGTCTCAGCTCTCCTGCATGGGTAGCTCCCCTGCACAGCTGCTCAGACCCCAGAGTGCTCTATGGCCCAGAGGCAGGTACCATTACTACAGCTCCACCTAGAAAGGAAAAAGAAGAGATAAAATGGTGAGGATCACCCATGATCAGTGCCACCTGCTGCTGCAACCTTCATCCCAGCAATAGGAACTGCAGAGAAACCCATCCAGAGTCCAAGTCAAGAAGACCCAGATGCCCCAGCCCCCAACAGAAGCATTTGCAGTCTGACACTGCAGCTGAAGAACCCAGCCCCAGATTACAGCAGATGAATGTTGGGGAGATACACAAGTTCCTATTGTATGGATATATTGTAAGATGATGGGAAGGGCACCCCTGGGGGCCCACACACCAATCAGCAAATATTGTGATCTATAGACAGCTTTTGAATCTTAGCACCCCTTAACACACCTCATTCAAGTCTCAAATCTGCAGGGAGTAACATAACTCCCCACCTCCAACCCAGCTCCTAAAACAAGCTAGTCCAGAGGCTTTACTCAAAGGATAATAGGAGGTTGAACCAAAAGAAGTGAAAACTACTCCCTTTCTCACTGAGCAATGGAAGTAAAGAAAAAAGAAAAACCCCCCACAAATGAAGAAAAATTAAGGAAGAAACAAGGCACCACACAAAGTCCAAAGAAGACAGTCCACAAGTATACAGACTTCAGAACTCAAACAATGAAGAGCACCCAGATTGACTGGTCTCAGACCAAAAATGAAGAGATCAAAGAATGGTTGGAAAAGATGAATAAGAATGAAGAAAAGTAAGATGAAAACATGAAAGAACTAATGACTGAGATGCAAACTATAAAGAGTACAGTAAATGAAATAAATAATAAGCTGGAAAACAGAATTAAATAACTAATAAGCATGGAAAGCAGAATTAACAAGGCAGAAGAAATAACTCAACACTTGAAGATCAATTAAATAAATAATAAGCATGGAAAGCAGAATTAACCAGACAGAAGAAATAATCTCAACACTTGAAGACAAAATCTGGAACTAACCCAATCTGCTAAAAACATAGAAAGGAAGCTTAAAAAGATTAAACAAAGCCTTCAGGAGATGTGTGACTATATTAACAGACTGAACTTAAGACTGATAGACATCCCTGAAGCAGATAAGGAGAAGATCAGCCTAGAACAAGCATTCCAAGTGGTCATCCAAGAAAACTTCCCGCATCTCATCAGAGACAGGACAATCCAAACACAATAGATACAGAATACCCTGCAAGGCATCAAATAAGAAGACTAACTTAGACACATAATAATTCACGTACACAAAGTAGGTATAAAAGAAAAAATCCTAAAGGCAGCCAGACAGAAAGGTCAGACTGCCTACTAGGGAAGAACGATTAGAATAGCAGCAGATTGATCTACAGAAACACTACAGACTAGAACAGACTGGAGTCTAATCTTCAGAATACTCCAACATAAGCAACCAAGGAGATCCTAGCCAGCTAAACTAAGCTTCATCAGTGATGGAGAATTTAAATCCTTCCCAGACATTCAGTCCCTAAGAGTGTATGCTGCCTCAAGACCAGCACTACAAGAGATACTTAAAAAGGTATTAAGTACAGAAGAAAGGGAAAAAAAGTCCTCCCAAGAATGCAAGAAAACAAAGAACCAATAAAGCACGCATCATGACTGCAAGATTAAAAACAGATACATAAATTAACTCCAAAATTAAAAGAAAACCAACAAACAAATAAGCAAACAAAAAACAACAAAGTCTGTAGGAGCCTCATGACAGGGATAAACTCTCACATATCAATAATCACCCTGAGTGTGAATGGACTAAAAGCACCACTGAAAAGGCATAAAATGGAAAAGACTCAGAGTTAGAGGATGGAAACAATCTTTCAGGTGAATAAAACACAAAATAAAATATACTCTTGCTGGAGTCTCAATCTTAACATAAGACAAAATAAGCTTTAAGCTATCAAAAATTGAAAAAGATACAGAAGGACACTACATAATGATAAAATGTTCAATTTATCAACAAGAAATATCCATCTTAAACATAAACACACCAAACACAGGTGTACCATCATTTATAAAGCAACTACTAAGTAAACTAAAAAAAGATAATATTGACTCTAACACTATCATAGGTAGGAACTTTAATACTCCACTATCAATCCTAGATAGATCATTGGGGCAAAAAATCAACAAAGAGATCTGGAATCTCAACTTGACACTTGACTAAATGGACCTGATAGATACCTACAGAACACTCCACCCAACAACCATGACTTATACATTCTACTCATCACCACATGGAATGTACTCCAAGATTGACCAGATCCATGGCCATAAATCAAATATAAACAAATTTCATAAGATCAAAATACTGTAATGCATCTTCTCAGACAACAGTGGAATAAAAATAAATATCAACACCAACAAGATTTCCCCAGTATTCACAAAGACATGGACACTAAACAGCATGATGTTGAACAACTCCTGAATCAACATGGAAATCAAAGAATAAATTAAAAGATATCTACAAACAAATGAAAAGAGAAGAACATCTTGCCAAAACATCTGGAATGCCATGAAAACAGGACTAAGAGGGAAATTCATATCTCTACAAACACATATGAAGAAAATGGTAAGATCACAAGTTAACAGCCTAACAAGTCACTTAAGGGAGCTGGAGAAAAAAGACCACCAAAATGCTAACTTCAGCAGAAGAATCTAGATCACCAAAATAAAAGCCCAAATACAGGACACAGAAGACAAAAATATCAGGGAAAAAAATCAACAAAACAAAAAACTGATTCTTTGAAAGAATAAAAAAGATTGATGGACCCCTAGCCAGACTGACCAAGAAAAAGAGATAAAAACTCCAAATAAACACAATAAGAAATGCAAAAGATCAAGTCACAACTGACCCCGAAGAAATACAAAAGATTATCAGAGATTACTATGTACACTTGAACAGGAACAAACTAAAAAATCTAAGTAAAATGGAGGACTTTCTGACATTACACAGCCTCCCCAGGTTGAAACAAGTAGAAATTGAAACCTTAAATAGACCAGTAACAACCCAGAAAAATGACTTGGTTATAAGAAAACTACCCAGAAAAAAAAAGCCCTGGATCAGATGATTTTCCAACAGAATTCTACAAAACATAAAAGGAGGAGCTGATACCAATCCTACTGAAAGTATTCCAGGCAATCAAGAAAGACTGAACTTTCCTCAAATCATTTTATGAATCTAACATCACATTGATACCCAAACCAGGTAAAGATTCAACAAAGAACAAAAACTACAGGCCAATATCCTTGATGAACATAGATGCAAAAATTCTCAATAAGATTCATGCAAACTGGATCCAATAACACTTCTCAAAAATCATTCACCATGACCAAGTAGGTTTTATCCCCAGGATGCAGGGCTGGTTCTGCACCTGCAAGACCATTAGCATAATTAAATATATTAACATATGTAAAAAACAAGAATCATATGATTGTATCATTAGATGTAGAAAAGGTTTTCGTAAAATCCAGTATACCTTCTTGATAAAAACCCTTGAACACCTTGGCATTGATGGAACATATCTCAAAACAGTTAAGAGCCATCTATGATAACTCACAGTCAACATATTGCTAAACAGACAGAAATTAGAAACATTTCCCCTGAAAACTGGAACAAGACAGGACTGCCCACTCTCACCTCTCCTGTTCAACATAGTGTTGGAAGTCCTAGTTAGAGCAATTAGACAAGAGAGGGAAATAAAGTGTATCCAAATAGGAAAAGAGAAAGTTAAAGTATTCCTCTTTGCAGATGACATGATCCTATAACTTGAAAACCCAAGAGTTCTGGCAAAAACTTCCTTGCATTGATAAAGAAATTTGACAAACTCTCAGTGTATAAAATAAATGTGCAAAAGACAGTCACTTTCCTATACACCAAATAAAAAGTACAATCCTATTCACAATAGCTACAAAAAAAAATGAAATACCTTGGCATCTTCCTAACCAAAGAAGTGAAGGACCTTTATAATGAAAACTACAAAACACAACTCAAAGAAATACAAGAAGACACAAGCATATGGAAAAATATCCCATGCTCATGGGTTGGAAGAATTAAGATTGTTAAGATGTCCATCCTATGAAAGGCAATGTACAGATTTAATGTAATACCCATTGAATTACCAACATCATTCACTCAGACCTAGAAATGACAATACAGAAATTCATATGGAAACATCAAAGACCATGAATAGCCAAAGAAACAAAATGAGGGGCATCACACTCCCAGACTTCAAACTCTGCTATAAAGTTACAATAATCAAAACAGTCTGGTATTGGTACAAGAACAAGCATATAGACCAATGGAACTGGATAGAGACTCTGGAAGCAAAATCTCAATTTCTCAACCAATTCATCTTTGACAAAAGTTTTCACTAACAACCAATGGGGAGAGGAGAACCTAATCAGCAAATGGTGCTGGGAAAACTGGTTGACCACATGCAGAAGACTGAAACAGGATGCCTACCTGTCATCATACATAAAAATCAACTCTAAATGGATCAAAGACCCAAATGTAAAACCTCAAACTATAAGAATCCTAGAAGAAAATGTGGGAAACACCTTTATGGAAATTGGAATAGGGAACCAATTCCTGATCAACTATCCAAAAGTGAATGCCATAAAAGATGAGTTAGGGAAGTGGGACCTCATCAAACTGAAAAGTTTCTGCAAAGCAAAAGAAACCATCAAGAGGAGTGAGGAGACAGCCCACAGGATGGAAAAAAATATTTGCCAACTACTCAAAGAAATCCAAGAAGACACAAGCATATGGAAAAATATTCCATGCTTAGACAAAGGCCTAACACCCAGGTTCCACAAAGAACTCAAATGTGTCGAAAGGAAAAAACAAACAGCCCTATTAAAAAATGGGCAAAAGATATGAATAGACACTTCTCAGAAGAAGACATATGAGCAGCCAAGAGATACATGAAAACATACTCAGCCTCACTAATCACCAAAGAAATGCAAATTAAAACCACACTGACATACCACCCAACTCCAGTTAGGATGGCCAACATTAATAACTGAAAAAACAACAGATGTTGGAGAGGAAGTGGGGAAAAGGGTATACTACTACACCGATGGTGGGAATGCAAATAGTACAACCTCTGTGAAAAACAGTGTGGTGATTTCTAAAAATCGACCTTTCGCATGACCCAGCAATCCCCCTTCTGGGAATACACCCAGAGGAACGCAAATCACTCTATAAAAAAAGATAACTGCACACACATGTTTATTGCAGCATTATTCATAATAGCAAAAACATGAAACCAACCATGCTGCCCATCAAAAGTGCACTGGATAAAGAAAGTGGTACATTTATATGATGAAAAATTATGCAGCCATAATGAAAAACAAAACTATGAACTTTGCAGCAATCTGAATGGAATTCGAGTCTATAATACTCAGTGATTTATCACAGAAACAAAGATCTGAGTACCTCATGAACTTACTCATAAGTGGACCCTGAACATTTATCATAATACTAAAACAAAGGGGTGGCACATAACATCAGTAAGTGTAACCACACTTTACCAATATGATTATCACATATGTTCCTATCCCTGAATTTTACTTCACATTGGAAAAAAATAATAATCAAACAACTAGATAACCAAATAAAATGAATTTGTAGCAAGAATCAAGAAATGGTCAACAGTAAAGTTAGTATCTAGTTAGAGTATTTTTTTTTTTTTGATTTGGAGTCTCACTCTGTCGCCCAGGTTGGAATGCAGTGGCATGCTCACAGCTATCCCAGCATCCTCCTGCTGAACTTCAGAGATCCTTCCACCTCAGCCTTCCAAGTAGCCGGAACTGCAGGTGTGCACTACCATTCCTGGTTAATTTGTTTAGATTTATTGTAGAGATGAGGTCTCACCAAGTTGCCTGGACTGGTCTCTAACCCGCGGACTCAGGCAGTCCGCTCGCCTGAGTGTTGGGACAAATTATTTCAGAATGATCCAAGCTCATTATATACATTGTGTATTTCATGCCTGTTATTACATTGTAATATGTAATTAAATAAATACATGTATGTAATCCATATATACTTATATGTACTCATATATATTTACATGCAATACATATAACAAAATATGCAAATGCACATGATATATAATGTAAATATATATTGATGTAGAATAAATATATAAATAAAATATAATGAAATTATTATACACAATGATACAATATAAATAAGTATATATATTGTATTATGCATAATTATACTTTGACCATGCCACCTGATGCAGCTGTACAATCAAAGTACTTCAACTCACTTGTTACTCACGGATAGGGTTTTAATAAGAGTCTGCATGCAATTGATTTATTATGATCTCTGTACAGTCAAATGTGTTAATGTGAGCTTGTGTTTGCAGCCACTTCCCCGTGCTAGCATCTCCACCTCAGATCATCAGGCATTAGAGTCTCATGAACAGTGCACAACCTAGATCCCTTGCATGTGCAGTTCACAGTAGGGTCCACGATCCTATGTGATAATCTAATGCGGCTGCTGATCTCACAGGAGGCAAGCTCCAGGGTTAATGCGAGCAACGGAGAGCGACTATAAATACAGTTGAAGCTTTGTTTGCTCACCTACCACTCACCTGCTGCTGTGTGGCCCAGTCCATGGCCCAGGGGTTGAGAACCCATGCTATAGAAAAGGCTAGCATTAGTATAGTTTGACATGTAAAAGCCATGTGTCATAATCAGTCAACATGATGCAATGATGTGGAATGAAATATAATTGAAGTCTAGGTATTTACTTCTATTCCTCCTCCCTTATCTTTTTAGACTCCTTTTCTTTGATATTTGTTCAGCAATCCAACTTTTATTTCACTGCGCAGGTGGATGTACTTGAGAAACTGTGACGGGCTAAATCTTTCCACAGGAATAAAAATGAGGGCCAAAGTCTGAGAGAAAGAACTAGGATGTGAAAGAGGTCACAGAATTACTCTGTAAGACTGGAGGAGAAAATGAGGAAGAAGGTCTCTGAGGGCGGGGATGATAGACCGTTAAGGGCAGCTGCCTTGAAGGCCGTTGCACCAGAGCACCCCATAGCAGGGTTTTCTGAAGGTTTCTTTCAGATACATGATACATGTAATATAGTCAGTGCCCTAGGAGAACCTCCTTCAAGACTTGTAATGCTATTTTGCTCCAACCCCTCTCTTATGCGACTGCCCAATGTGTCACTTGGTTGAATGAACTCTAAATATGTGTTAATAGAAAGAATGCTTTGAGAGGTTCTAACAGTCAGCTTCTAGGAAGTGGTTAAGGAAGGGAGTCAGTGACTCTGTGCACAATATCAACTAGCTGGGTATAAGGAATTTGCTGAGTTCTAGCACAAAAGCTTCCAGGCCCATCTATTTCCCCTTGTTCCCTCTCTTAAAGTGTCACCAACATGCACACAGTCTCCTTTAGATAGGTTTGGCATTCTAAAGTGAGGTGGTTTGGGTTTTTGTTTTTAGATTGGAATATATAGTTTATTCAGAAAGTAGATTGGAGAGAGAAAAGGGGGATCCGCCTCCCCCAGATAGGAGAGGAGCCAGGCCATAGCTCAATGGAAGCAAAGCTGGATCAGAGCTTCTAGGTTGTTTTTTTTTTTTAAGTTAAGTAAAAATATGTTAAAACAGAATGAGAAATACCCTGCAATAAGCCTTTCAGGCATTCGTGTATGGTCTAAGCACAATAGGATAACATCTATAATTTTATAAACAGTGCAAATTTTTTCTCCCCTTACTTTGCAGTTTAAGAGAAAGGTCATCAAGTGTTGGGTATATGCTCTTATTCCAAAGAGACTAATTTTCCCTTCACAAAGTAAAAAATGGTCACAATATAGGGTGAGCTCCTCTTACACAACCACGTCTCACACAACCACACATATTGCCCAATATCACAGCAATGACCAGATGACATCTTAGAGAATAATTGTAAGAAAATTTGCTAGAAGCATGAAGGAAAATGAACCTTAACCATGAGCAAAATCAACTGTCTTATGAAATGTAAGGTCCATTTTAGTTAATTTGAAACAGTGTTGAAGTCCAAAGGTGTGATCAAGATAGGAAAAAAAAGATAGAGCTCAGTCTCATGGAACCTGCTGTGGATTGCACATCAATGTTCTCACTGTCTCCCCTTCTCTCTCCATGTTAACAACACATGTGGACTTGGCGCACAAGACAGCATCTATCTACAGGTTAAGTATCCTTCTTTCTGCAAGCACTCAGTTTTCTCAAACTGAGGGAGATTGCTCTAATGCTTCAGTTAGTCAACCTGTGCTTAAAAGCAGTTAGCAGTACACGCTGTAAGCACCTTGAAAAGCCTTTGGGATCATGTACTTTCACGAGAGATGTGCATTATTGTTTGGACTAGGGCATTCAACACAATATTGGACAGAAGAGGAATTTTTGGTATCATTTTTGGTTTCTTAATCCTTGGAAAAACTTTATACCTTTAAGTATGTTTGCTGTAAAATTTCTGTGGAAAAGTCTTGGGTAAAAAAGTTTTGTGTTTTGTTTTTAATTCTTAGTTTGCTACAAGTTTTTATTCCTAAGTCATAATGAATGTTGATTTCTATCAAGTGCTTTTGTTTTTCTGAGAGTTTCATATTTTTCTATTTTTTTTTTTTTACTTTTAATTATTTTTATTTTAAAGATGTGGGGTACAATTCAGGGTTAGATACACAGATGTTTATTATGAAGGTACCCTTGTTGGAGAGGTGTACCACCCTCCCCCGGCAGATTCCCACTACTGCCAATCCTGCATCACCACCCTCACCCC